>NC_134412.1:84877300-85177300 GCF_038048845.1 Mixophyes fleayi | reverse complement strand
TACCATAGCTGCCTGGTCAACATAATAGTCCTCGGTGCTGTGTTCTGAAGTTTAATATTATTACAATACTATACTTTATTTTACTCTCTGATACAGCATCGTGTTACCATATAAATGCAGAATAGTGACAATGGAAACTATTAATAAATTGATAGGCATACAAGGCATGTACCCAAATGTCCATGCTGGGCAGGGGCTGGGGGAAATTATAACAATATGACCCAAATATAGGCTGTGGCAGAAACAGTGTTGCAATAGTCTTTCATTGTCTTGCAATATCTGTCCATGATACCCATATACCCTTATGGCACCTCCAAATCCATCCACTTTATTTTTAATTTTTGGCACCAGTAATTTAGATATTATTAGTTTACTAGCATCTGTAGATGAAATTCCATTGACCTACCTATGTGTTTTTTTTTTTTTAAAGTATTTTGGTGGGGTACCACCATGTCCAATAATGACCCCATCTATTTGGATTGTCTGATATTGTCTGCTGTACTGTAGCATGTGTGGCCAGCATTATATAAGACAATAGATCTGCTGTGCACCTGTATCCAATGAGCAGACCTGAAATTATCAGCTGAGGTATCCAAGGACGACAAAAATATACAATATCTACCTGAATGAGGTGAGGTGAAACAATACTCTGAATGTACAGGTCAACTTTAATGAGCGACTTTGCTTTGCCTCCTGTTGATCACAGACCTGTAAATCTTGGTCCAGATCTGATTCAAAGCCAGTGCTCATGATGTGACAGTGTGAAACAAAGCTAGTAACTAGTGAACTACAATAAGGGCTAGATTAACTAAACTGCGGGTTTGGAAAAGTGGAGGTGTTGCCTATAGCAACCAATCAGATTCTGGCTGTCATTTATTTAGTGCATTTTACAACATGACAGCTAGAATCTGATTGGTTGCTATTGGCAACATCTCCACTTTTTCAAATCTGCAGTTTAGTAAATATACTCCTAGGGGTCTTATGTTGAGTTAGGAGAAAAGCAAAAATAAGGAGCAAATTTGCACCTTAGCAAAACCATGTTGCATTGGAGGGGGAGGTAGATTTCAAATGTGGGGACAGATTGATAGTTGGGATAGAGCATGTCCTTGATCGATTTAAATTTCAGTGTAAAATTAAAACTATCAAACATTTGCGTACTACATGAAAAAGCAGCTAGCATTTTCTTTGCATGCAAAAAATTAATTAGTTTGCACCCCTTGCATTGTAACATGGCTTGCCCAGGAGCAAATTTATTCTGTATTTTAGCATTGCTCCTAACTCAACATATCCCATCACTACTTAATGGCTACTAGAGAAGTGAACTGGACATGTGTTTATATAGTATTACTATTATTATTATTATTATTATTATTATTAATAACAGTAAACTAACCAGCTATATTTTCATCCATTGATACAAACTCCCTGTGAGATATTGTTATCTGTTATTGTAATGATTTAGAAACTGTAACCACAATCATCAACACCTGGAATACCCAACACAATACACACCTGGGTTTCTACCATTCACTTGCAGATTTAGGAATGTCACATAAAAGTGACACAAATGACACCCAGCTTTTGTTAGTCATTTGTCTTTTGTTCACCTCCTTTCCAAAACAAAGTGTGTAATTAAATGGCCTGACGTGCTAATTACACCTGTGGCAGCACACAGTGTGATACATGTTCTCTTCATTACAATAAGACTAATCTGACACCTACTTTGTTGAGCTTTGGTGTACTTTTAAAATCACACAACACTGAATACTTTCTATTGCACGTAAGACAACAAAATACAAAATGCAGGAGAGAGAAATGGACCTTGAAATCTCCCTCAAATGAATTGAATATTAATCTGTTTGGATTGATGTTCTATTGCTTGTAATAGAGAGAGACTGACAATTCCAAATCACAAAGGATTTAAGCTAGGCTTAGTCATCTGAGGCTATGTAGCTGTTGGAGAACCACAAGTCCCAAGCCACCTTTTGTGCTAAAACTTGTTGCTCTGCAACAGATTTGGAACCGTAGTTATCTATCTCTAGTTTCTGCAAACATTTCAAGGCTATATCTGCTGTGAACCTATGCCTAATGCCTATTTTATAAACCTAGCTGTGTTTAAGCAGTTATATCTTGGGCAACTAACCTGTTACTAATAAGAACTCAGTAGTTACCCTCATCCTGCTTGCAACAAGGGGCATTTCCCATTTCTGTCTGTGAGCTGAACAATTCAGCACCTTAGCATGATACAGAACAATACTGCTAATGCATCAAGATAAATATTTATATGGCCAGTAACACTGTGTGTGGTCTATATGTTTCTATATTCACCTTCAGTTGTTGAGCTACATTTCTTAATATCTTCCAAGTGTTGTAATGAGGATAATTGCACATTAAGCTGTTTCACAAGTTTATTTTACCTACCAGTTTGGCTCTATTACTTTTCACAGTGTTTTTATATAGCCTGAGCTGTACTACTCATTAATCAAAGTGTCAACTATGACACAGTCCTCCAAACCATATTAAACTAATGTAGATCTGTACATACAAAGCATTGTTAGAGTTATATGTAAATTGCACCCAACTATAGACAGCCCAAATCTTCACTGCTTGTGTGTCGGTTTGTAAAACTTTAAATGAACCTGTTCTGTCTCCCTCTCTGTCTGTCTGTACGAGTCTGTCTGTGAGTGTGTGTCTATATTAGGGAATTTAGACTGTAAGCTCCAATGGGGCAGGGACAGATGTGAATGAGTTCTCTGTACAGCGCTGTGGAATCAGTGGCGCTATATAAATAAATGGTGATGATGATGATGATGATGATGATGATCAGTATCAGTCACATGGTGATTAAATAAAGATACTTATTTGTGGAGAATGAAAATGAATGTGCAATGTCTGTGAAGTGTAAGGGAAGAGTGATACAATCAGGACTGGAGACAGCTGAATGCAGGTCAGGGAGAGGTGAGACAAGGATGCCGCCAGGAAGATGTGCCAGCAAGAGGCAGGTTAGTAATAACTGCCAGGTAGGTGGGGATTCTGATTAGGGAGAGGTTTGCAAAAAAAAGGGTGGAAGGATTACAGGGAGGTGTAGAAGGATGACAGGAAATCACAGACATTGGAAAGTTGCCAAAAGGGCGATGACTCTTCAGAGTGTAGATAACGATGGAATCTAAACAGGGACACGATGAGGACAGTGGAGGGATGCAGAACAAAAACACGAGAATGTGAGAGGAGGAAAGTGATTAAGGAGTGGAGTTCGGAATTGTGAGACCTGGGGGTAAATGTATCAAGCTGAGAGTTTTCCGGCGGGTTTGAAAAACCAATCAGATTCTAGCTATCATTTATTTAGTACATTCTACAAAATGATTGCTAGAATCTGATTGGTTGCTATAGGCAACATCTCCACTTTTCAAACCCGCCGGAAAACTCTCACCTTGATACATTTAGCCCCAGGTTGCAAAGGATAAAAAGGACAGGCGTCAAGATGACAAACACGTATATACCGAAATATGGATAACATATGTATTAGGTGCTGTCGGTTGGTGAAACTGAGGTGCCTGTTGAGGAGAACATATGTGGGCAAGTGGTGGAGAACATATAGGGCCTGATTTATAGTCGGACGCAAGTCCAACTGTTCAACGCAAATAGCACTTGTGGCCAAAGATCCGTCTCAGTTTGCACCCAGACTGAGGCAAACCTCCTCCATGCACCTCTCTGCGCTTAGAGAGGTGGAACGGGGTAGATAGGGGGTGAGCTGAGCCATGTAAAGGTGTGTTCATGCTCTTTACATGCTATGCTGAGCTGAAAGCAGCAGCAGATAGGTCTCTAGGAGACGTATCTATTGTGGGTGCTTTCTGTTGCAACAGACCTTGATGTATTAAAAAAAGTTTTTTAAAAAAGTTTCAATTTAAAAAAAAAAAGTTTGCCCCCCTCCCAACCCAATGCTGTTTGGGGGGGGGGGCAATTTTTTTTTTACATTAATTTTTTTTATTCAATAATCTGCTTTATAGGGCTGCTCTGACTCTGCCTTATGGGCCGGTGTGCATGATACACTTAAGTGTATCATACACACCGGCCGTGTGACTTGGAATACCGTGTAAATTGCTTGACAAAGTATTTTACACAGCATCCGACTCTAAATTCAGCCCATATAGTACATGTTAAGGAGAACATATAAGGTGTACATTGTGGAAACATTCAAAGTTCAGCTTGAGAAGCACATAGGAGAAGAAATTATCTGCAGGTTGACTGGAACATACAAAGTACAGGTTGAGTAGAACTTATAATGAACAAGCAAAATTGTGGAGAACATTTGAGATGTAGCTTGAGAAGAAGATAGGAGGTTCATGTTGAGGAGAACAAATAATGTACAGGGCAGCAGATTGATTAAAGAAACTGACAGACAAAACCAAGGAAACGGAGCAGACTTGAGGAAGCATAGAAGATAATGAAAGGAAGAAACTAAGGAACAAGAGACTCAATGGTCCAACTCAAAAGGAGAGTGTGAAGGACAACAGCTTAGATTTATGAGCAGAGTTCAGTACAGTCTGGGGAAGAAAATAGATGTCTCAGCATGAAGATAAGATAGAGTTTTGTCCAAGAAGAGAACAGACTACAGGATACTGTCTGACAATAATAAATTATAATCATGCATGGCCAGAAGTAGTACAGCTGATGCACTGAAGGACGAAAATACCCTAGAGGTCCGTCTAGTGTTCCCTTATTTGTGTTATGGTTGGATATTCTTTAGGGCGAGGTTTGGGTGGGATTGTTGTTTTTTTAGTTTGTTTTCTTAATATTTCCAGCCTAAGTCTTAACAATAGCATTATGTTTGTCCCAGGCATTCTTTAATAATTTAAATGTAGGGGTCTCCTCTACAGTGGCTAGGGCAATATTTGCATGAATCTACTTCATTTTCAGTATGTTTCCACCTCCTGATTTAAAGTGTGCCTCTCTGCGCCAGAGAGGTTGTATTTTAAAAAATACAACCGTCCTAAATGCTAGTAATACATTTTGATATATTTGAATATTTCTATCTGAAAAAGTTTGTTGTTCTGCTCTCCACATCTTTCCTGATACGGTTTTCTATGCAATATATGCACTATTTTAGTAGCTCTGGTGTAGACTGGAGAGGAGACAGTATAAGGTGCAGGGTGGAGAGAAGGCACTATAGGAGGTAGAAGATAGAACACAGGATGCAGGGTAGAGAGGGAACTGTATAAGGTGCAGGGTGGAGAGAAGGCACTATAGGAGGTAGAAGATAGAACACAGGATGCAGGGTAGAGAGGGAAATGTATAAGGTGCAGGGTGGAGAGGAGACAGTACAGGGTGAAGGGTGGAGAGGAAACTGTATAAGGTGCAGGGTGGAGAGAAGACAGTACAGGGTACAAGGTGGAGAAAAGACACTGTATCATGGAGAAGAGACAGTACATGGTTCAGGGTGGAGAGGGAACTGTATAAGGTGCAGGGTGGAGAGAAGACAGTACAGGGTGCAGGGTAGAGCCAGAACTGTATAAGGTGCAGGGTGGAGCGAAGACAGTACAGAGTGCAGGGTGGAGAGGGAACTGTATAAGATGCAGGGTGGAGAGCAGACAGTATGGGGAGCAGACATGAAAAGAGACAGTATGGGGTGCACACAGTAGAAGGGACAGTATGGGGTGCACACAGGAGAGCAGACAGTATGGGGTAGAGACAGGAGAAGGGACAGTATGGGGTAGAGACAGGAGAAGAGACAGTATGGGATGCACACAGGAGAAGGGACAGTATGGGGTGCAGACAGGAAAAGGGACAGTATGGGGTGCAGACAGGTGAAGGGACAGTATGGGGTGCACACAGGAGAGCAGATAGTATGGGGTAGTGACAGGAGAAGGGACAGTATGGGATGCACACAGGAGAAGGGACAGTATGGGGTGCAGACAGGAGAAGGGACAGTATGGAGTGCAGACAGGAGAAGGGACAGTATGGGGTAGAGACAGGAGAAGAGACAGTATGGGATGCACACAGGAGAAGGGACAGTATGGGGTGCAGACAGGAGAAGGGACAGTATGGAGTGCAGACAGGAGAAGGGACAGTATGGGGTAGAGACAGGAGAAGAGACAGTATGGGGTGCACAAATGTGAGGAGACAGTATGGGATGCACACAGGAGAAGGGACAGTATGGGGTGCAGACAGGAGAAGGGACAGTATGGGGTGCAGACAGGAGAAGGGACAGTATGGGGTGCAGACATGAGAAGAGACAGTATGGAGTGCACACAGGAGAAGGGACAGTATTGGGTGCATAGAGGAGAGGAGACAGTATGGGGTGCACACAGGAGAGGAAACGGTATGGGGTGCACACAGGAGAAGGGGCAGTATGGGGAGCAGACGAGAGAGGAGACAGTATGGGTGCACAAATGTGACAGTATGGGGTGCACACAGGAGAGGAGACGGTACTGGATGCAGGGTGGAGAGGAGACGGTGCAGGGTGCAGGGTGGAGAGGAGACGGTGCAGGGTGCAGGGTGGAGAGGAGACGGTGCAGGGTGGAGAGGAGACAGTGCAGGTGCAGGGTGGAGAGGAGACGGTGCAGGGTGCAGGGTGGAGAGGAGACGGTGCAGGGTGGAGAGGAGACGGTGCAGGTGCAGGGTGGAGAGGAGACGGTGCAGGGTGCAGGGTGGAGAGGAGAGGGTGCAGGGTGGAGAGGAGACGGTGCAGGGTGCAAGGTGGAGACGAGACGGTGCAGGGTGGAGAGGAGAGGGTGCAGTGTGGAGAGGAGATGGTGCAGGGTGGAGAGGAGAGGGTGCAGGGTGGAGAGGAGACGGTGCAGGGTGGAGAGGAGACGGTGCAGGGTGCAGGGTGGAGAGGAGACGGTGCAGGGTGGAGAGGAGACGGTGCAGGGTGGAGAGGAGACGGTGCAGGGTGGAGAGGAGACGGTGCAGGGTGCAGGGTGGAGAGGAGACGGTGCAGGGTGCAGGGTGGAGAGGAGACGGTGCAGGGTGGAGAGGAGAGGGTGCAGGGTGGAGAGGAGACGGTGCAGGGTGGAGAGGAGAGGGTGCAGTGTGGAGAGGAGACGGTGCAGGGTGCAGGGTGGAGAGGAGACGGTGCAGGGTGGAGAGGAGACGGTGCAGGGTGCAGGGTGGAGAGGAGACGGTGCAGGGTGGAGAGGAGACCGTGCAGGGTGGAGAGGAGAGGGTGCAGGGTGCAGGGTGGAGAGAGCAGACGGAGCCGGCTGGAAGAGAAGCTCTGTGTGAATATAATTAGTGGCTGATTCACGGCGCGTGCAGGACTGGCTCGTGTCTCCCTGGCAGCGCGTGCTCCCATCCCAACCTGATCCAGCCTGAAGATCCAGTAGATCCAGTAACATCATCCGACTCTTCCTGTCTGCTGCTGACAGTAGCAATTATAGGAGCTAATGCGTGGGAATATACCCAATGTCCTCCTACATCTACTATACTATCACCATATAAAGTAAGACACAGTTTTCTGGGTGTATAGACCCTTTGCCGGCTGCTGTGCTGGATACATTGTATCACAGCGAAGTAAACGTAATATATCTGATGAGCTGCGCACATTCTGCATTAACCTTACAAATAAAACATAATTATAAAGACACAGTGCAGTAATAGGACGTAATAACAGACTTCCTCTTGTACCTGTTTCCAGGATGTCTCCATCTGAAATGATTCAGGAGTAGCCTGGAGGGATCTGCATGCACAGTACTTGTTTGCAGTGCAGATGATGAACCTAAAAGAGAATAGAGTAAAATATAGATAATATCACGAGAAAAACAGCATAATGCATCTTGCAAAATAACAAGAATCTTAAGTATAATCTTCACTTCCAGCCCCGACAGCTCAACTGGTGACAATTCAACGATTTGGGTAGTTCAAAGCTTGCAGAACGTGTCCAGTTCTCCATTCCATTCTACATCACCCCCCCCCTCCATTACACCCCCTCCCCCCATATAATCATACATATATATATACCCACAAAGATTTCTTTTGTTGCAGCTGTAACAGATGGGATACCCAAGCCAAAATGTGTTGGTTTTTTTGTTTAAATTGGAAGCAAAACCAAACGTTGTTACGCGAAAAGTTTGAATTTGGAGCGTGTGACGAATTGGAGGATGGGCAGGGGTCTCATTGGAGAGGAGGGGGGGGGGGGGGGAGAGGAGTGTGTCAGACGCGTGCTCCTAGCTAGTACACCCCCAGTCTTCCAGAATACAATTTATATTACATGCATATAAATCTGGGGTGACCCAGATATCTCGATGCTAGCAATGAATAGAAAAATCCATATTATTCATCTTTTATTGAAAGAAAATGAATGCAATAATCAGCAACAAACTACACTCTGTTCACATAGGTAGGGCAGCAAGCCTTGATTATTCTACTTATGTCTCTCCATCTTTTGTACAATTATAACTCTCAGCATCTGGCTGAGGCTTATTTTATAACGTAAAAATCCTATATACATACGCATTAAAGGCTTTAATATCAGCCAGTATAGTGTATATAGCTGTTACCGCACCACAATCAGCCGAATACTTCGTATGAATGTTTGCTGCAGTGAATATAAACTAACCATAAATGGTTGTTAATTTCTATGCCCACAAAATGCTTAGTTATTACTTATTTAATATTTGTGTTTCTTTGCGCCTCAGTCTCAATCTTATTGCATAGAGACGATTTCACAAACCCATCCGGAGCCGCCTAAATTTTATAGAGGGACAATTAGTAGGTAAGGAGGTTTTAGTCATCTGCTGTGTCTAATTTGTGGAAATATAGGATAATTATAGCTTGGGATGCTGTGTTCGCTTCCTCCTGTGATGGGTTGTATTTAATCTCAGACCAAGCCAAACCTGAGATATAAGTTTCACACTATTTTTTTTTTTTTATTATTATTGAATGCCACCAAAAAACAAAGGCTGCGTTGTAAGCACAGAGGGGACACCTAAAATACCGCAGTGACAACCTGCCAGCTGCCTCCTACTTTGTTACCCAAATGGGGGGTTGCTTTAAAAATTGCCACCCTGGCCCAGATGGGGGGGGGGGGGACCACGCCAATATTTGTTACCATATTCAAATCCCAACTGAAAATTCAAACATAGCATAAGACAGAGGGTGATGAGATAGAGGTGGTGCTGATGAACAGCAGCAGGGAGGAAGGGGGGGTCCCAATCAGCCAATCAGAAGGCTGGGAACAGAACCCAGAACACGTCTAGGATAGTTAAGCCAGGTGCACGGAGAAGCATCTACACAGGTTATCAATGCAACGCTCATTTGCATACACATATGACACAGCTGCTGTTGTTTTTAAACCCATTTTTGTTGGGCTGAAGCTTTCGTATGTCAGATCAAATGCCGCCCCCCCCTCTCCTCCCCATTTTGGGGGATCTGCTGATTAGGAACTCCCAGTTCCACAATGTACTATAACTAAAGCTGCTAATATGAATCTCTAATAGATGCAAGCGTCTATACTATATATGATTGTACTGCAAAACAGGTCTAACAGCAACCAATCAGATGAGCTGTTTTATGTATACACATATGTCTAAATAACACAGCAGCGTGGCTTGGGGGTAAGTCCCAGAAGCAATTACCTGCCAAGCGAATTTATCTTTCCCTGCTGTCTTTATGATGTATATATATATATATATATATATATATATATATATATATATATATATATATATAAAGTTTCCAGCATTAAATAAAAGTCTCATAACCTTGCAACATTGAATCTAATATTGATATACTGTAGACAAGAGACCTATTATTATGGTATTTTGAGAAAACAAACTAAACTGCATTTTGCTACATTATGCATTAATGTATAATATTGTATCCTCTTCTGTTATTGTACACAGATCTTATAAGCTTGAATCACATAACAGTTTATGTTATGTATCTTCCGTTCAGTAAACGTAAACACTGTTTGTATGTAAACGTTCTGAACTAAGTCAAATAAACACAAGCTGTATAGTACAGACTGGCTTTAAAGTTTTGCATATTAATTGTTTAAACGAAACCAGTTTACAAGCTTTGATATGTGAAAGGATATATAATTGGAATTCGTTGTAGAATAGTTTTTTTTTGTTTTTGCATACAAGTGGTAGAGTCAGTTACCTGTCCTGAACAGATGGCTCTTAGAATAAATGCACAGAGAGGAGAGGCGGGCTCCCCAGAGGGGCTTAAGTCAATCCTAAAAAAAAATGATACCGATGGGAGGGGCCCCAAGCTAGGAGGTGATATAAATAGGAGAGCGGAGCTGCAGCCTGCACACTACCTCTTACTAGTGGGACAACACTGCCGGTCACTGAGCCAATGGCACCTAACATGATTATGTCTGAATCTGCGCACAGCTACCAGCCCAAAACTGGGAAGAAGAACAAGGAAGCCAGTGAGCTGAGAAAGGTGAGTCCGCACTGACAGTCTGTGATCCCCTCAGTATCTGCTCAGACATGTTCATCTGGCTCCTGAGCAATTCAAATGGAATATTATATAATATAATAATTATTCAAATCCTGCACTTTATTCCAGACTCTCAAACCCCTGATGGAGAAAACGCAGGAGGGCTAGAATCAACGAGAGCCTCAACCAACTGAAAACACTCATCCTGCCACTCATCGGAAAAGATGTAAGTATTTGTTATTATTAATTATTATTATCGTTTGCATCTTTAAATGATCTATTTAATGATATAAAAGCAAAGCTTTCCTGCACCCCTAACGCTTAGTACTATTTATCATGGCAGGAAAAAATGCAATTTGAGTTCAAATTGTATATTGCATACAACGATATCAGTATATATCCTATGTATACTCCTGATCACTGTATGATACTGGACGGTAAAAGATGAATACAGCTTATTTCAGTAACGCGCAGGATGTTCTGCCTATATATAATTATGCATATATCATACACCTATTGCATGGTGTCCTCCTAGGATTTGTTTCAGGTAGTCTATATAATGCTAGTTGCTTAATGATCAACGTATTCTAGGTTGTTCACCATTATACTTTCGTTTTTCTTTACAGAATTCCAGATATTCTAAACTAGAAAAAGCCGATATCCTTGAGATGACAGTTCGTTTTCTAAAAGACATCCCTCCTGTCCAAACACAAAGTAAGTCCCGTCATTAACCTAAAAGCTGGAGGGGTTTAAGGAACAGAGACGTATTGCTGATTGAGATGTAGTGGAAACGATATGTGTCATAAATCAAGTGTGTGAGCTCAGATCTTTGCAATAGATTAATTGCAATCGTTGTAAATCCAGGGCAAGGAAGCTGCTGTGGAACTATAAGTCCCAGCATGTTGGGATGTGTAGTTATATGGAGAGCCTCAGAATGCATTGCTCAAAATACGTGGGGTGCTTTGATAATGATCCATTGAACAGAGTAGATAGGAAATGCTGATTGCGCAACTGGAAGTGTTTGGATACATTGTAACCATTTCCTTGTCTGTTTAGATTCTGCAGATAAATACAGAGAGGGGTACAGAGCTTGTCTGGACCGTCTGACCGGTATCCTCAATAAAAGCAACGTGATAGCCGGGGAGACCTGCTGTCGTCTTCTGGAACAACTACATAAGGGGCCAGAAGTTTGCTGTCAGGACTGCACCAAATCCCCCAGTGCCAAACACAGCAGCCCCAGAATCGTTCTACATCTCACCCCCAAGAGATCCCAGATCTCCAGCCCTTCCCCAAACCAGCCACCCACACAAAGACCTGCCCCAAGCCCCCCACAGCCCATCAGCTGCATCTGGAGACCTTGGTGAACCCCAACATGGACTGTGACCCCCACACAAAGCCAGAACTGCCTTGTTACACAGTAACACTATGTAAATATGATACACATCCACCTGCTGCATGGGACTAAGCAATACACACTGGATCATTTAGTCCTTACATGGGATTGAATATATGAGGGTACAGTAAAACCCTGGTGAACCCCAAGGGTTTATAATAATCTGTATGCGATTTGCATTATTTATTTTTGTACCAGTTGGCTGGAGGGGGAAGAGGGGAGGGGGGTTATAGGGATAACAGGATAACATGGGCTATGTGCAACAACTCTTTGTACATTTGTATTTTATGCACTTTTTTGTGTTCACAGATTTTTTTTTCTACGCAAATTATATTTTTTTCATAATAAAATGAAAACAAACAAGTGGCTGTTCTGTTGTTTGTCCTTTAAACTGGTACAAAGAAAGGGGGGGGGGGAGGTATTAATGTCCTTTATATGCAAAATACTGACCTAGCTATCCACAAGTCTGTGTGGAAACACAGTAAATTATGTCTATATGCTCATATAAAATAGTGATTATATATATATATATATATATATATATATATATATATATATATATACATACATACATACATACATAAATATGATAGAGAGAGAGAGGTCTATATATACACACACACACACACACACACACACTATCTCTTTACTATTATTAATAATTATTACTATTACTGCAATCTTCAATATTAAGTGTAGTGTGTGTGTGTTGGGGGGGCTATTTGTTCAATAAGACCAGTCAGTACCAGATGTTATGCTTTATTGGAATGACAGTTATACACAGCTATAAGGCATACATTGCTGGGGGTTATGGGGGGGGGGGGGGATATGGGCCATTAGGACATTGTAGGAAGAACAGGACATGGGCTGATAGTTTTTGGCGGGAACTGTAGCATCAGTCTCCTCACGGGGTAACACGTCACCAGGACACACCCTGCTCCCAGTCCTCCTTAGTGATCTCCCCTCACATTAATCACGTCCTATAATCCAATAAAAAAAAAAATACAATATTTAGTATTAAAAAAAAAATCTGGCTTTATCAACTATAAATAAGGAACAAAAGACAAATTAGAAGGTGCACATTATACAACATCACCAACCAAAATTGATATACATATGGTGTAAGAGGAAATGTATTTAGCAACAACAACAGTGTACGTATATATATATATATATATATATATATATATACACACACATATTATATATATATATATACATACACACACACACACATATTATATATATATATATATATACACACACACACACACACACACACACACATATTATATATATATATATACACATACACACACGCAAGCAGTGCTTTTTTTTTTTTTATAAGAAAAAAGGTGCCGGAACTCACATCACGTAGCCAATCACTGTACACACACCCACACACGTCAGTTGTGTAACAAAACATAACAGTCACCGCCCGCAGTAAGCTCTCAGTGCGCGACCACACGACCAATCACAAGCTGAGCAGCGTCACAAGCCGAGTAGCGCCATCACAACCTGCGGGGATGAAGTACGCATGCATCGGAGTGGACACACAAGCAGTCTGCATGCAGCGTTTTAATGATGTTGCCGCCGACCTGCTACACTCGACAGAGCGATTCAAGGCCACGTGGACCAAACATCAAATGTTCAAAAGTTACTTTTAAAACTTGGAAAATCCATAGAAAAAAGCTGTGTGTGTGTATACACACACACGCGCACACACACACACACACACACACACACACATTATATGGAAACCCTCCGTTATAGTATTCAGTCTTTGGCTGACAGAGTTATTCAGCGAGAGCTGGGAAGCGGGGTCTTGAAAGAGAGAACAATGAACTATTATTCTCCTTCTATGTTCCATACCACAGACATACAGAATGTGCTGCTTGAACTGTTGTGAATCCTGCCCATCAGACTTTTGTGTCACAACAGCCAGTGAGCGCAGGTATGAAAGAGAAAACATTTGAAGCCCTATTTACAGTTGTACATGGCCACGTAGTATGTTGGCGCTCTGCAAGCCAAGGGCGATCCTCTGCATGTTTATTAGGGGATATTACTCCCATTCAATATTTAGCCCCCTGAATATTTGTCATCAGAGTTGCACCTAAGTTTTTCAATGAATTATTGTCTTACTCCAATGTTTACCTGGGAGGAAACAGAGGAAATGAACAGGTTGTTAAATGAACCTTAAAATAATTCAGACATTAATTACGCATTCATGCATAGCTTCTTCTACAAGTCTCTGATGGATTTACGAGGTGTAAGGCATTTACAGAAGGGTTTAATTCTCATTACCAGAGCGGACATGTTTATAAATCATTTCAATCAGTGGGAAATGCAAGAAATATGCTCCTGTTTATCTACTGAAAATTACAGGGATTTAAACAGTACTGATGTTACAGAATAATTAGAGTGAATATAGATGGAAGTAAAATGTTTATGTATATATGAAAGCATTCATTTTCTGCTTGCTATGCAGTTTTTTTTTTTTTTTTACAGTGCAATAATATCTTGCTCCTGTTTTCCCGTTTGCTACATATGAGTAGTAAGTATCTGCAATGCGCTGTAATTTCGCATTTGCAATAGCCTGGCCTGAATTCTTGACATTATCTTTAATGCTTTTTTTGAATGATAATTGATTGCCCAACTTATTGCAAATGGATAATAAAAGTAATGTTAGAATAAGAGGATACTGTGAACCAACACTTACTACAAAACAAACATTTATAGGGCCTCATAGAGATTTGGATGCAATTTCAGTCTAAAACACAGATGGAAATTGCATCCTCCAAAAAGTGTTTGCGCTCTTACATGCTATGCTAAGGCGGAAGTAGCCACAGATAGGTCTCTAGGAGATGTATCTTTCAGAGGCAAACTGAGGAAGGGGGGGGGGGTCCTAGTGCCTGGAAACCCCCCTCCAAGCCTGAGGCTCTGTATAATTGATGTTGCTGGACCCTGCCCCCGCTTCACACAGCTCTGCTTGAAAAGGGAGAGCAGCGTGCACCTAACAGTAGTGCACGCAGCCCATGTATATTATGGGGATAAAAAGAGTTGGAGAGCAGCCAAGCACTGTCTAATATAATAGCCACGCCCCCATGCATGCTGGTCACGCCCACTGGTGGCGTGGTGTGGAAACCCCCCTGCTACAAATCCTGCGTTTGCAGGTACTTCACCCTGGTGCCTAGGCTGGTGACAGCTAAATCGTGAGGACACCCTGAAATTACAATTACCAGGATCAGGCTTTGCCAGCCTGGGCTGGTTGCACTATAGCAGGGAAACCCATAGCGTGGGATCCTCCTACCATAATGCCAAACCAGCCCTAGGCCACGCAGCAAGAGGCTAGATCCCCTAGGGAGACCAGGTCTGCAAAGAAAAAATGTGGGTTTAACCGGCCCCGTGCTAATAGCCCTAGGGCTCTTCCCACACCCCACGGGCGTTGGGATAACATTAAATGAATAAATGTATATAAATACATTTTGTCCTTGGTGTGCTACAGGTTCCAACAATTTGGTTGGGTCAGTAGTTTAAATTAAGGGAACATAAGTATTGTGAGTTAAAGATTTTGTCCTGGAACAATCAGGACAGACAGAAGCCCTATTTTTAAACCGGCTGTTTGTTCTAGTGTCCGGGAGCCTAATGAGATATAGACAATGCAGGATCACAATACCATAATTACCATGGGACCAAAGGTGTTATTACTGAAACTGTAGCAGTGATCACATACATCATAATTAGGGTCGGTCTCCTCCCTCTATACAATACCTCACAGCTGGGAGCTGTGGAATTAGATCCCCCCATATGCAGGAAATGGTACGTGGCCCCCCGTGACCTCTGGACTACGAGACTTGTGGCAGCATTCTACTTGTTGAGTCTATTACGGAGACTTTGGAAATGTAATACAGCAGAGATAATTTACCTTTGTTTGCATATGCTGTGTGTACCTGGCAATTGTCAGGGAACATTGATTTTGATAGATGCACTGACGGGCATGCACAGTAAGCAACAGTTCCCTGCAGTTCCGTCTGCTTTTCAGACGCAGTGTACAATGCGACAGCTTGCATCTCAGTACCGGGGAAAGGGCGGAACATGGAGTTATGTAGGCGTGACCGTGAATAATTTAGATACTATGGGCATCTACCCGCAAAAACTACCCTTGTCAGGTCAAGACGCGGGCGTAACACACGTCAAAAAGAAGTGTGGGAGGAATTAGTAGCGCAAGTAGTTAGCTAGCTGTGGGAACTGGTCGCAGCTTGGTAGGGTATTACACGTGGGACGCAACTGGGGCTGCATGCCACTCGCAATACCCTACCAAGCTGCGGCACACCACCACCCCTGCTCTTTCATGTGCGTCTTAGATGCACACTGCGTCCCACTCTAAATGAGGCCCTTAATACACATATTAGTATTGGCTAAACAATAGGTTAACCAGGAGGTACTGCAGATATCTCCTGCTTTAACCCATAGTTGCCTACTCTATCTGAATATCTGGGAGACTCCTGAATTTCTGGAAGTCCTCCCGGGAGAGCAGGGGCCGGGAGATTGGTGGTGGTAGGCACATCTATAGATTTTGCAATTAGTACGTCCCTCTAATACAGGCCAGGCCAACCTGTGGCTCTCCAGGTGTGTTGAAACTACAAGTCCCAGCATGCTCTTCTAGCCAGTAGCTGGCAAGGTATGCTGAAACTTGTAGTTCCACAACACCCGACGGTGTTGGCCAGGCCTGCTCTGATAGGTTGCTACAGATTGGTTCATCTTGGAACACAGGTGGTTTAGAACGTATTGCATTAAGAAGTAAAAGACGCTGATTAAAGCTGTGAAAGTAAAGAGAATCGGCTGAGAGGAGACACAAGTTGAACAATAGGGGGTTATGTCCCATGATGCAATGTGCCGGCTGCACGTCTGTTGTTCGGCTTCCAGCCCGTGTCTCGTCTTGTTTGGAAGCTGCTCACAATGTGCAGTTATTAAAATGAATCAATCACCTTTTAACTGTATGTAAATGCAATGACCACACTTTCCTCCAACCACAGGATAACGAGGGAGGGTGATGACAATCACACAGTAGTTATACCGTTTAGTAATACTCTGGTGTGTCCCGTGTGTGACAGCAGCTTGAGGGCAGATACACTTAAGCTCCACTTAAACCTGTGTTGCCCAGGTCATGTGCACATTATATCATGTTCTCACTTCGCTTATTGCAGGCAAGCAAAAACATAGGTGCGTTCATGTACCCATTCATTATCGTACACAAGAGAATTATATCATGTGGTTTGTCACATGACTCCGCTTCCACAAAGTGATCTAAACACAGGTAAGAGACTATATCCTAAGCTGCTGCCAGCCACACCATAAACCCCTTGAGCAGAGCTAGGGTCATATGCAATCGCTTGGGCAGCACAGTGGCTCAGTGGTTAGCACTTCTGCCTCTCAGCACTGGGGTCATGAGTTCGATTCCCGACCACGTCCTTATCTGTGAGGAGTTTGTATGTTCTCCCCGTGTTTGCGTGGGTTTCCTCCGGCTGCTCCGGTTTCCTCCCACACTCCAAAAATATACCGGAAGGTTAATTGGCTGCTATTAAATTGTGCAGCCCTGCGGAATTCCTGGCGCTATACAAATAGATGATGATGATGATTGCTTTCAATAAAAGCGGTGCAGATTATTTTTTTTGCCGTGCAGGTGATTTTCAAACAGTCCGTTGCACAAAAGTCCGTTAAATGTCACTAATAGCAAAATGATTACTGTTACAGACATTTATCTTGGCAACAGAGCTGTAACTTAAAATTTTAGTGCCTAAGGGTGAGAAACAAAAATGCTGCCACCCCCATAGCCCTCAATTTTAACCAAATGAACCTAAAATATTCATAAACTTTGCCCCCCTTCAGCATTGTGCTCTTGGCGGTCGCCCCCATCGCACACCCCTAGTGACGGCGGGTATTAATACTGAGGATATCTAATAAACTTATGTTGCTTGTAAACATGTTAAATTACATGATGCCTTTACATTGTCTTACGAAATAATCATTTTTTGGTGGTTATTTACTAAGACAAGTTTTGTCGCTCAGAAGTGTGTCTTATTTTGACTTTTAACTCCTTCAGTAATATTGGCAGGTATGTGAAGTGTTGTATATTAAGCGGCCGGCAATCTTTTATTTCTTTCAACCAATAACCCAGCTGTTTAATTTAATCCATCTATATATTCCAAATCGACTTAGCAAATCAGTGATACATGAATTCTAACTAGAGATGCTCACTGACCCCCGTGAACTGGTTTTGGATCTGGATTAGCGTCGTGTTTTGGTTTTGGCAAAACCGCCCTCGTGTGTTTTGGTTTTGTTCTTTCTTGAAAAAATCCTAAAATATGCTCTTTTTTTGTTCCTACATTATTATTAACCTAAATGATACTAATTTCAAGTCATTTATTTTGACCACCTCACAGGTCACAATATTATTATCATACACTTTCAGACAAATACTACAGCGACCTGGCTGGATTGGAAGCGACAGAGCAATGACACAAACGCACGGCAGTTCCTAGCACATCTAGGACACATTGGCACACAGCAGGGGCAGAAAAGAAAAATGGGGGTCCGCCCTCCCTCCCACCCTCCGTGATGTTGGATCTTAAAACTCGCGAGATTTGAGATCCGACAACGTCACAATGACGTTTTGCCTCGTTTTCAATTGCGAGGGCGCGCGACAGGTACTCAGATCCCCTAAGTTCGGGTGTGTTCGGTTCTCGAGGAACCGAGCCTGAGCATCTCTAATTCTGACCATGACTGCTGAACAACCTGCAGCAATTTTGCAATAGTTGTTACTGTAGAAAGTACACAGTGGGTCAATGACTTTACCATAATAAACAAGAGTTTCTGGCTGTGCAGATCTCTCTGCCTGTTAGGTCTCTGTGTACAATCCTGGCATTGCATCAACACGCAGCGAGATATTTCTGTGCGTGTCTGATACAATCTAGTCAGCCAGCACTGAACTCAAGACACACGCCTGGGAGGGAGGGTAACCATTATGTCTCAGCCATGTCATATATACTGCAGGTGAGTTGCCCAGACACGCAGACGTAGAGGTGAGCAGGCCTGGCGGCCCACTCCCACTGAGTAAGCAGTTTCACTCGGCGTTTCCCAGGCGAGGCCACAGGCAGCTGAAGGATTTGCAATGAGTCTGAATAATTACTTCAGAAGCGTGAGAAAACATCAGGCTGAGGAGCCCAGGATCGGTCCACACGTGTGAACAGGCTGCAGGTTCAACCACCACCCATACCTGGAACGAGTGCCTATACAGAGTTACAGGCACACTTTTCTGTTGGCTCTAATGTTTGCAGCCTGTTGCAAAACAACTTTGTATTCCTTCCGCACAAGCAAATAAAAGTCAGACTGTGCGCCCGTTGTCATGGCTTTATTCATTGTCTTTTAACCCCTCACCTCACGCAGATACGTACATTATATAGTCGTCAGTGACAGACTGAGAATCCAGTGGTCAGGATATATTTGACATTAATTACCGGCTACCTAACTACTTGACGCAGCATTGCGACCGCATGCTTGGTGCTTAAAGTGCAAAGGAACGGTGGGCCTGATTCATTAAGAAAAGTAAGGCAAAGAAAAGGAGTAAGTTTTCTCCTGGACAAAACCATGTTACAAGGGGTGCAAATTAGTTTATTATTTTGCACATAAGATAAATACTGGCTGTTTTTTTCATGTAGCACACAAATACTTGATAGCTTATCTGTACATTGAAATTTAAAGTTGATCTAGGACAGTGGTCATGGAACAGGGGTAAATGACCCCAAATGGGGTAAAAATGAAATTCCTGGGGGTAATGCTGCTGATTCACCTGTAAATGTGAAATTGCTGTTGTACCAGAAGAGCCTCCAGGGTTGGCAGAGGCACTTCTTGAGCTTGATGCAATAATGAAGCACATATTGCATTTGAGAACAAAGCAGATCCGTCATATTTTTGGATGTCAACAGCTGCAAAGGCATAAAAATTACACATGAGGAGGCAGTCAAAAAGTTGCTGCCTTCTGCAACAACCTACCTTTGCGAACAAGGATTTTCCACTCTAATGAACATAAAAACAAAGCAGAGAAATCGATTGGACGCTGAAGACTGTATCCAAATTGCTCTGACATCAAAATGCCCCAATATTGATGCTCTCGTATCAAAAATGAAGCAACATCATTTCTCCAAAGCCTGAAGTTTTGAAGTTGAAGCTTTCAAAGAAATTTTGAATAGATTCAATAAAATTTTGTATTCCAATAATTAATAATATATGATTTCCTTCCTTTCAAATCAAAGGGGTAACGTCGGCGTATCTAAATATATTTGGGGGTAAAAGGTAAAAAAAATCAATGACCCCTGATCTAGGACATGCCCTACCCCAACTATAAATCTGTCCCCACATTTTAAATTTACCTCCCCCCTCTAATGCAACATGGTTTTGCCAAGGTGCAAAGTTACTCATTTTTTGCTTTGGTTTCCTTAATGAATCAGGCCCGATATGACTGCATTGCATGAAGTCTTGCAAAGTTTCACAGGGACATACTAGGTCTCTCCTACCTGTCAGAAGGTGGATTAGTGAGTGACAGCTGCCTTGTCACTTGCAATTGTTTGTACTGAATATATTGGTGTTGGTAATGGTGGAGGGATGTCAGTCTCACCTAGTTGGAAAAAAATAGAAACACAAAAATAAAAATGCTATTTAGTATCTAGCTGTTCTATCCTACCCTTGTGTTTGACAATGCTGTAAATCTTACGTAACATATACCTATGTGGCACCCTATTCTCAGGAGAAAGAATCAATTTAAATTTGGTGCACATTATTAGGAGCTCATTAAACATTGAGCAGCGCGTTGAACATGTGCATTTTTGCCTGTTTTTCCTCTTTATGTGATGAATGTATAGGGATATTGCAGAACACAAAAGCATCACATAATGTTAAAAGGAAATAAAAGTGATGCTCAGATCCCTGGCAACACAGGGGATAAGAGGGGTCTTACCACTCGCCAGTCCAGTCTGGTGTCATTCTGCGCATGCCCGCTGGAACTGGGAAAAAATAATAGTACCCCCCCCCCCCCCCCAAAAAAAACCCCAAACTTTATGTTAAAAATAAATAAATAATGCTTTCTTTTAATAACAAAGATTTTTTCCCTGTGGGTCAGACTCTACCATCACCCGATACTTGTACGGCCGCTGTCCTTGATAAATAGGCCCCCCCCATACGTAGGGAAGCTTTGCTAGAGCCCCCCGGCGCAGTCTACCATCTGCGCTAGCCGGGAATGGTGCTTGCCGTTTTCACCAAACCTAAGACTTATCTCCCTTAAACAGACCCATATGGTAATACAGCCCTAATAGACCTGCTCTGTACTCCCCTATTGAATGGCCAACCGTCACATAATTAGTGAGGTCCAGTTCCAAAGCCTTATTTGCTACACAGGGAGAAAGTATAAAATAGTGGGTTGTCCACAATTAGAGGCCTTTCCAGATATACGACCTGTATTAATCATGGCTCATATAATACATTGTGCACCTCGTACTGTAAGACACACCTATATACAAACTAATATAATAGGAAGAGTGCAACAAGGTAAGATGTGCAGGAGAAGGTTCGGTAAAGGAATCTAAAAATTCTATTTCCCATTTCTTTTTAAATGAAGCCGACTACACAGAGAGCAGCGTTAGCAATATTTACTAATAGATTACTCGTTAACGTAGGCGATTTTAATTTTTTACATGTTATAATATTGGGAGATGGATTAAGCTTTGTGAACGTGATTTATACACAATTCTGATGAAAGTCTGCCTTAAAAGGTTTATTGCTGTGTACACTAAGGTGACGCCTGTCAATGTGACGAGGCACATTCACACACATGTACTACGGTGCATCCAGATTACGACGCAGCTTGTTTGTCTGTACAAATAGCGATCACTGATCTGCATTGTGAACAGGATGTCAGTTTTCACTGACAATGTCCAAAAGCCATGATGAACCATGAGCGCTGTTTGTTGGGGTGAGCTTACTGACATCTCGTACGAATTAGAGGTCGATGACCTCTAATTGCACAGTTAAAGAGCTGGAGTGACTGCAACTTGCACACCCTCTGCGTACTGCTACACCCTGCGCGTACTGCTACACCCTCCGCGTACTGCTACACCCTCCGCATTGTGCTACAGCCTATGCGTACCACTACACCCTGCGCATTGTGCTACACCCTGCGCGTACTGCTGCACCCTCCGCATTGTGATACACCCTGCGTGTACTGCTACACCCTCCGCATTGTGCTACACCCTCCGCATTGTGCTACAGCCTATGCGTACCACTACACCCTGCGCATTGTGCTACACGCTCCGCATTGTTCTACACCCTGCGCATTGTGCTACAGCCTCCGCGTACCACTACACCCTGCGCATTGTGCTACACCCTCCGCATTGTGCTACAGCCTACGCATACCACTACACCCTGCGCATTGTGCTACACCCTCCGCATTGTGCTACAGCCTCCGCGTACCACTACACCCTGCGCATTGTGCTACATCCTGCGCATTGTGCTACAGCCTACGCGTACCACTACACCCTGCGCATTGTGCTACACCCTGCGCATTGTGCTACAGCCTCCGCGTACCACTACACCCTGCGCATTGTGCTACACCCTCCGCATTGTGCTACAGCCTCCGCGTACCACTACACCCTGCGCATTGTGCTACACCCTCCGCATTGTGCTACACCCTCCGCGTACCACTACACCCTGCGCATTGTGCTACACCCTGCGCATTGTGCTACAGCCTCCGCGTACCACTACACCCTGCGCATTGTGCTACACCCTCCGCGTAGGCTACACCCTCCGCATTGTGCTACACCCTGCGCATTGTGCTACACCCTGCGCATTGTGCTACAGCCTCCGCGTACCACTACACCCTCCGCATTGTGCTACACCCTGCGCATTGTGCTACAGCCTCCGCGTACCACTACACCCTGCGCATTGTGCTACAGCCTACGCGTTCCACTACACCCTGCGCATTGTGCTACACCATCCGCATTGTGCTACACCCTGCGCATTGTGCTACAGCCTCCGCATTGTGCTACACCCTGCGCATTGTGCTACACCCTGCGCATTGTGCTACAGCCTCCGCGTACCACTACACCCTGCGCATTGTGCTACACCCTGCGCATTGTGCTACAGCCTCCGCGTACCACTACACCCTCCGCATTGTGCTACACCCTGCGCATTGTGCTACAGCCTCCGCGTACCACTACACCCTGCGCATTGTGCTACACCCTCCACATTGTGCTACACCCTGCGCATTGTGCTACAGCCTCAGCGTACCACTACACCCTGCGCATTGTGCTACACCCTCCGCGTACTGCTACACCCCCCCCCCGCGTACCGTTACCCCCACAGAGGAGAAACTATTAGCTTTGCTTTGAACTCTTATCCTTTGTGTTATGATATACAGTGTAAAGCATAAGGGAACATACCTTAGATTTACCAACAAACAAACAATATCCTGCACAGCTGCCAGCACATTCTTATACAACATAAAACATGTAGAAAAAACATTGTATAAATAATACTAGTAATGTTTGAGATCTGCAACATTCCATTGCCTTATTAATGTTTGTTCCCAATTGTAAAGCGCTACGGAATTTGCTGGCGCTATATAAATAAATGATGATGATGATGATAATGATGATACTGCAAACTCACAGCCATCCCTAGCTGCAGGCACAGAACAAAAACCAGGCGGTGCGATGGTTAAGGGGCCCGGCGTTACCAGTTCATCTACCATGCTGGCTCCTGCACTGGGGTCCTAAGTGGGGGGGTTGGAAATGCATTTTCAGTACCCTCCCCCGCCCCAAATTTGCAAAAAGGTGTACATCCCCTCCAATACAGCTATATCTGCTATTTGGGGGGGCTGAAGTGAACCGCAATTATTTTTTTATCAAGTGATGTATAAAACACAAGTGTAAGGGAAATTCATTTTAAAGTAGCAGTTTATATACAGTTGTACAATTTTTAAACACATAACTTTATTTATCAGGTAGAATACATAACTACTCATCACATTGTATATAAATTAACTCTTTTTAGTTATTGTACCTGGTGTGACAAATTACATTTTCCTCTATCACAAATCAATTTTAATTTACATTGTAACAAACTAAGATTGCACCAAAGGATAGTTACCCGTGCCTGACTTGCTTTACCTACACCAGTAACCTCCGTGACCCAACGCAGGGTGTGGTCCCAGTTTCGGTCTGCTGTCATTTTAAAACATTTAAAAAGGAAAACAAAAAAACCCCAAAACACACTTTGCACTGATTGCAAATTCCATACCCTAAGGGGTTTAAAAAAACAAATTGTTTGTGTACACAGCACACACCGTACGCCCCTAGGCTAGACTCTGCTGTTCTTACCGTACCCTGGATCTATGGGAAAATATGTGGACGTCGTTGTGTTATCATATTCCCAGGGTTATAGAAAGAAATCATTACCAGGAGTCAGACCCACCTGCACAAAGCCTTGGGTGACACAACAGAATACATTTTTTCTGCAAAGCTGATTGTGTAGATGAAACATTCATAAGATTGTAACAAGTGATATTTTTTTCTTCTTCTGAGTCCTAAGTTTAAACATGTTTGTGTACATGACTAGCAATGGGCTCTCCGGAGGCTCATGGCGTGACAGCGAAAAGTGCGCAGTTTCCCGAGTGCTCGCCTGCGTTCTGAGAAATCACATCTAGTTCCTGACATAATCAGTCGAACATCATTGTGCAGAGCACACTTTAACACATGTGGCAAGACGACTCAATTTAAAAGTCTGTGCCACCGCCTTAGGAGAGTATATTGATGTAAGCAAACAAATATTTGTTTGAAAGAGATCCCAGCGGCTCTTGTTAACGAGAAATAACTAGAAATGCCAGATTCTTATGTTACCGATAGACGTACAAGGAGAAAGGCCCACAATTTGTGTTACCCTAGTCTTAAGACATAATGGCTTTCTCCTACAACTAGTCTTGAAAGGCTTAAATTATTATGGTCTATAGATGTGCTATATATATTTTGTGTATCTCCTTCTGTAAACTATAGAAATTCTGGAGGAACTAACTCCAGGACCATATAAAAAGGTACAAGTCCGCAGAAATTGAATGAAACATTATTATTTATATAGCGCCAAGCACGAAGAGCTGTGCGGAGGATATGTAATCCTTGGCATCAGTCCCTGCCCCTTCGGAGCCAACAATCTAAGGGCCCGATTCATTAAGGATCTTAACTTGAGAAACTTCTTATTTCAGTCTCCTGGACAAAACCATGTTACAATGCAAGGGGTGCAAATTAGTATTCTGTTTTGCACATAAGTTAAATACTGCCTGTTTTTTCATGTAGCACACAAATACTTGATAGCTTATTTGTACACTGAAATTTAAAGTTGATATTTGTGTGCTACATGAAAAAACAGTCAGTATTTAACTTATGTGCAAAACAGAATACTAATTTGCACCCCTTGCATTGTAACATGGTTTTGTCCAGGAGACTGAAATAAGAAGTTTCTTAAGTTAAGATCCTTAATGAATCAGGCCCTAAATTCTCCACTACATACGCACAGCTTCCACTTCTGTCTGAAGCCAATTAACCTTCCAGTATATTTTTGGACTTTGGGAAGAAACTGGAGCACCCGGAGGAAACCCACTCAAACATTTGCAAACTCCACACGGATAGAGCCCTGGTTGGAACTAAACCCATAACCCCAACGCAGCGAAGCAACAATTCTAACCACTGTGCTGCCCTCTAATGTACAAAGAAGTCTATGTACTAATGAAGCAGACACATCACTACAAAAACTGTGAAAGCTGTGGATATAACATCTCAGTGTTTCAGGGTCTTAATAAAGTTAATTTACGACGGCCAAAAAACACTTTACAAATACTTTCTGGTGACTTCATGTGTGCACGACTCCTGGGGGGGCACAAAAATGAGATTCCATTTACAGAACAAGATTGTGTAATTGAGATAAAGGGGGGTTAGAGGGCGCATAAGAAAAGATTGTCTGATAGGTGGCAGGACACACAGCTGGTTTCTCTCTCGGCAAACCAAGGTCATTTGTCCGGGACTTTGGGGGTACCAAAGGTCTCATCCTAACACAATATATTTTTCACAGTCTTGTTTCACTTCTGTAGACAAAACCCCATTCAAATAATGAAGTTAAAAAGCTTCACATGTTAAAAAACAAGTAAACCATGCAGTAAAAAAACAGACCCGACATCCCCTCACTCACATGATCCATTGAAGCCGTAAAAGAAGATACACAGAGCAGTCTTTAATGACGTCCAACCTACTAGCACTTTTCATTGTCTCCTTTAAACTCTAGATTTCCTTTGTTGTGTATCTTTCACAAAGCAAAAACCAGAAGAAAAGTGACAGAAAAAAAAACATAAAATTGATTTCTCCTGCCTGTATGTAGGATTTGAACTATTTATTTTTCAACTTCTGCAAGTAACAGTTGTTTCAGACCTGTAATAATAAAGATCATATAATTAACCTGTTAAACCCACCATTGTCAGGGACTTACTTTGATGCTAGGCTACATTACACCTTATACCTGGTCATTACGGATGGACAGGAGCAGGCTGCGGTTGCTAGCAGTGGACCATTGTTCCTTAGGCCGGGGTAATATTAATGAGCAGATCCACCCCAGGAGACCACTTGTCAGTCACAGCAGCCGGCAATGTCTGTGATGGCTGCAGAATCTTCCAGGAAACAGAACATTCTATTTTAGAGGCACCATATATAGTGTTTTCTCTTTATAAACCTCCATCCCTTCGTAACGACACTCTAGCTAACCAGCGGGCATAGTCTCTGCATAAAAGTGAATTGAAATGCATTATTTCAATGACATGTCCACCCTCCTTGTAACATCGCCCACCCTACGACATTACCGTTTCGGCTTCACTTCGCTTGCTGTTAAAAAATACATGGTACAAGCAGTGGCGGAATCCCTTCTGCTGTAGGGAGGGAGGAAGGGAGGTCACTAAGGAGCCCTCTTATCTCTGAGCTCACTGGCTGCTCTACCCTATGTAATGGCAATAGTCCAACCAGTGACTGTTTCATGATCTATGAATAAATCTTATTTTAACATAGAAAGTGATATAATGGACACAAATGCTGCCCATGTCAGCTGTGATATTGCAGCAGATATCGGGAAATTGGTCCAATATTGCACCATGTGCGGCCATCTTAACACTCCATTAACATCAGGGGGTAAATGTATCAAGCTGAGAATTTCCAGCGGGTTTGAAAAGTGGAGATGTTGCCTATAGCAACCAGATTCTAGCGGTCATTTATTTAGTACATTCTACAAGATGACAGTTAGAATATGATTGGTTGCTATAGACAACATCTCCACTTTTCAAACCCGCTGGAAATTCTCAGCTTGATACATTTACCCCCTGATGTGTTTGTATGTTCTGCTCGTGTTCCTGCAGGTGCTACGGATTCCCTCAACATTACAAAAACATACTGGTAGGTTAAATGGCTCTCTGAACAAAATATAATTATATAAATATGCAGAGAACTGAGGTTGCCTGCACAGAATAATTATTCCTATAGATTTTGCTGAATATTCATAAAGGCAGAATAAAGCATAATTATAAGGAGTGCATTGTTCTTTAAAAGGAAAGTTCAACATAACTTTTACAACCATAGCCAGTTGAGTACCTCTCCCTCCTATGCAGCTTTGATATAGCAAAAACATAGAACTGTCCACCCATCCTCCCTGTCTGAATAACATGTACCGTAAGGCTGGGTACACACTACAGGGTTTTCAGCTGATTATCGGACCAATCACACGATAAACAACCGTTCGGCCCAATATAACATTAGTGTGTGCCCTGCAACGATGAACGATTATCATTCCAAAGCTCATCGTATCGTTTCATTTGATTTTATAAACGGACTAAAAATCTCATTCAACGATGGAACGATGTTGTCCCAATCCTGCAGTGTGTAAGCACTCAGGACCGGCAGTGTCCATAGATCTCTATGGAGTGTGCAGAGTCACCATCTTTTCATGGTTATGACAGATGTAAAGCACAGATCTGAAGGTAAATCATGTAAAACGTCTATACTGTGTACACAGGAATCGGCTGCTGATCTTCCCGTCTATTCGCGACCTTTGTTTTCCCCTTTCATAGTGAATCCAAGTTTGCGATTTGCATCTAAGCTATGTGGGGTCCCCAAAGAGAGGAGGACTCCCACTGAAGGGGTACATAGGGGGGGTGTCCCTTGAAAGGAACATTAATAATGAATTAAAATGTGGACAATGAATGCCAGCTCTTTAAATACCAGGCAAATACATATTCCTGTGTTGGACATTCTGCAAATGTTTTTTAAATACTTTATTAAAATATTTAGAATGTTGATGTTATAGTATAGAACAGCTCAGTGGTTCTTTAGGTTCTATTGTAGTCTGAATGTTCCATTATGTTCCATCCAGCAGCGATGAAAGGGCATCTTGTGTGTGCCCGGGTAATTTTCTCTCTAAATACCTGTGGTCACTAATAGGTATCTATTAATTAAATTGTTCCAGGATTGATGTCGGTTCAAAGGTTAAGAAGCCACAATGATCCCATGAGTGTAACTTTTCATGGATAAGAAGATGTCACCTGCACCCGGCCCTGGTATCAGCCGCAGATTGTGGTCACTGGAAATAAAAGGGATTTTTTTTTTTTTTTTGGGTAGGGTCAGTTTTGTGTTCACCTTTTGTGCTTTGATGATCTTATCTCTGATGGCTGAACCAGACCAGGGATCACTTCTCTGGGGCGATGATCAAAGGGCTACAAGAGGCAGGACGACCAAGTACAATAGAGACAGTCACTTCAGAGGTTCAGATCAAGCCTTATTCTTGTAGATTAGATGCGGCCGTGTACTGATACATGTCTATGCTTGAGTTATATGGGAAGTGTTTACTTTAACGGGGGCAAAAATGAATAAAAAAAAAAAAAAAAAAAAAAATTAGGGCCACCAGATTAGGGCCGACCTGGGATACAAAAAGAGAACTTGTATACAAAATGTACCACCAAAAACTGGTACCGTAGTGAGGAAGATTATAATGTTGCTAGAAGCAGATGTGGGTGCCTGGGTAGCCCAATTTATTAAGAGTTTGGGAGCCTAGAACAGGTCACTAATACTTTCAAGCACACTAGTCCATTGCCACTATGGATCATCACCAGCCTTTGTGATAGAACAGTGTTGGCTAACCTGCGACACTCCAGGTGTTGTGAAACTACAAGTCCCAGCATACCCTTCCAGCAATAAGTTGCTATATATTGGCAAAGCATGCTGGGACTTGTAGTTTCACAAACACCTGGAGTGTCACAGGTTAGCCGACACGGTGATAGAACATAGTTACTTACTCTGCAGAGATGTCTGGGAAACTCCTGAATTGAGGGGAGATCTTCTGGGCTTCCAAAAGAGGAGGCAATTCTACCAGGGTGCACTTACCTGCTGCAAGGTGGGTGGAGCATGATGCGAATAACGTCATCACCCACCTCAGTAAACACCGTGTGTCATGAGCGCAAGGACGTGAATCGGGTCATTGCCGCCTGGCCACTCAGGGCCTGAACGCAATGGGAACGCAACTTGCGCTTAAAAAAAATGGATGTAACTTGCCCGCACGTATGCCGTATTCAATTACAAGCGGATCTCAAGATATGTTGCTGTTTGAATATGGGTAAAAGGATGCTCTGGCTGTAAGTAAATTGCCGTATGCAGACAGATGACCACAGTGCAGGAAACGTACATTCATATGTGCAATATAAAAGCCCATCAGAACCCATGCACTCAAATTTTAATTGATAAAATTAATTTACAGCTATTAATATAATCATTAATAAATATCGATGTCATTTTTTGTATTTTTACATGAAATACGTAAATCAGGATGTTCGTAATGCGTAGTGGACTTAAAATCCTTTTTATAGTTTTTCTTACTTGCAAATACACGTTGTGGCATGTATACACGTCCGTCATCACCCGGCACTGCGACTGGTGCAAGTGATACGTCTAGAAAACACGTACCTAAGAGATGCCCTGAACTTGAACCGGACCAATGTGCGTGCGCAGGACCTCAGAAACCCTCATTGTACATTGCCTGCATCCGTCCCTTCGCACGACACAGTTTGGCTGTTGAAGTTGAAGGCAGTCGGAAGTGTCATTTGCGTGCGAATATGAATTGGATGCGATTGCATTCACTGGCGTAAAATACGTTTCTGTGCGGAATGCAATGGGACTTACAGCCAAAGATCAGGCCCCCAGCGTTTTATGAAGTGGGTGGGACTTAATTATGCAACTTCCCCACCCATTTGAACAAGCAAATTGTACCATCAAGGCTCCGTCAGCTACCCCCCCCCCCCCATTTTCCTACCTCGCCCTCCGCACGTTCGGGAAGTGAACAAATGTTTCTTTGTTTACAGTAACAAATGTTTCCACGTTTACTGTACACATTACACTTTAGATGCTATCTAAATAAATGGTGATGATGATGATGATCTCAGTTAAAGTCTGCTAGTAGAGGTGAAACCATACTTGCCGATATTGGCAATTAATGCTCCGGGAGATCGAGGGGAGGTGGTCGTGTTGGGGGCCGGGCCCGGCGGGTCACGTTATTTGGCCCCATCTTCTTAACATCAATCGTTTGTACCAATTACAGCAGGGGGCGGGGCCACGATGACACGCGATTCCCAATAAAAGCCCCATGCCACCTTACTATTGAGTTATTTGGGAATCTGGAGGCTTGCCTGCTCTCCCAGGAGTGCGGGAGGACTCCCGGAAATTCCGGGAGAGTAGGCAGCTATGGGTAAAACATTAAATGGATAACTTAACTCCTGGCCACCTATAAGCTGCTACCGGAGTTAAACTAATGTGAAATTTTTTAAAAGCCCATCATATCTGCCATGTGAGGTAGAATATGAAATGGCCGCTCTTTTCTGTTCCCTAAGGTCAACGTGAAATGGCTCCCTTTATCTCAGTGGTACTCGCTGTAAGGCCCACAGGCATCATGAAGACTGACATTTATAAATGCAAGAGGCCAATCTGACTGCAGTCCCGAGGGGCCAACAAAAGGCATATTTGTCGCTGGGGGTGGGGCCAAAATGACGCATTTTGCAGTGCCCGCCCCCTCTCGCACTCTAGACACGCCCCTCTTCCGCACAGACCTTGCCAGAAGTCGGCAAGTATGAATATAGTACTACAGAGCTACCATTGGTACAGCTGGTGCCGTCAGGGCTGGATTATCCCCAGGGCTAACTGGGCTACAGCCCAGGGGCCTCGGGCATCCAGGGGGCCCTTGAAAGTGCTCAGCAGCAGTATTGCTCGGTCGGGGGCGCCCCCGGCACGATCAATGCTGCTGAGCAATTTCACTGTGGTCCTTACCCGGCAGCGCTGTAGTCTCCTTACTGAGGAGATCTCGTGAGTCTCACTCTCATGAGATCTCCTCAGTACAGAGCATACAGCGTGCCGGGGAAGGACTGCAATGCCAGGAGGGGATAAGTACCTTGGGGGCGGCCCGGAGCACAGGGGGGGGGGTCCTCATGGGGAAATGGAGGCCCCCTTAGCCCAGGGGCCTCCATTCCCTTAATCTGGCCCTGGGTGCCGTGCATCGGGGCCCATGGAGATAAAGGTGGCAGATGCAGTAGGTCGGGGGCCCTGGTTCCTTCCTCCTCACCTCCCTGCCCTGGGGCCCACAGCTCGCTCGTTCCGCCTCTGTTAGTACCTATTTGTTGCTCTTGTAAACTTTCTAGTGAGCACCACTAAGTACCTGAGGTAAAACATGAATCGCTCCCTTATTTGCGGCCTAGAGCAGCCAGCATACCTGCAGATCAGGTCATTTCTGATGACTGCAGAGCAGGACTTGTGTACAATTTGGTCAAATGTTCATCAGACTCCTGAGCACTTTCAAATTTGTGTTATCAGAAAGGTGAATGGATACTACCACCTCTGATGGGAGGCTTTCCCACTTATCCACTACCCTTTCATAGGCAAACCGAGGAGGGGGGGTCCTAGTGCCTAGAAACCCCCCTCCAAGGCTGGGGCACTGTATAATGGAGGTGGCTGGACCCTGCTCCCGCTTCACACAGCTCTGCTTGAAAAGGGAGAGCTGTGTGCACCTAACAGTAGTGCACGCAGCATTGCCCATGTATATTATGGGGATAGGAAGAGTTGGAGAGCAGCCAAGCACTGTCTAAAATTATAGCCACGCCCCCATGCATGCTGGTCACACCCACTGGTGGCGTGGTGTGGAAACCCCCCTCTACAAATCCTGCGTTTGGCCCTGACTTTCAGGGAAGTAATTTTTCCTCTAATTTCCTCTGAACCTACCACCCCCAGTGTCAGTACATGTCCTCGTGTTCTAATACTTCTCTTCCTTTGTAGAATGTTTCCCTCCTGTACCTTGTTATAACCCTTGATATATTTGAGAGTTTCTATCATCTCAGTCATAACTGTAATGTGCGTATTGTCGCTAACCAATAACGATTGTCGAACCTCGATTTGTGTTTCCAACGCACAAATATTTATTCGCAATAAGTTGAAAAAATATGCTCAAGCGATGTAATAGTAAATACAGCCGTTACTTAACGCAGGCGCTCTGGATCCAGTGCAGTCATTCAATCCTGAAGTCTGGGGACAAGAAGTCTGCACTCTGGATCACAAGCTGCTGCTTATATACACAATCAAGTACAGTAATACAATGAAGATGGTATGGCTTGCATCTATTGGTCCGGGTCTCAGGAATGTCCAAGGGGTCGTCAATCATTGGCTGGTTCATCCTAAGGAATCCAAAGGAGGGGGTCATCTCTGCAGGGGGTATGCTCTGCTCTTCCCGCCAGAATTCCTTCCTCTTAAGTAGTTCATAATTTCCTATCATTCATAACTTGCGTATGCACTCTGCGATTCCCTCGCAGAGCGCACCAAACAGTAGGATATGTAACAAGGTTCATTATGATACCACTCATGATGTTATTCCTTTAACCCGTTCTGTGTATTTCACTAATATGCATGTAACTCTGATATAACATATAAATACTACTATATTTCGACATAACTGACTATGTGTTGCAACTACAAATAATGTGTACTATTTTATAAGTATGCGTGTTTGTGCAAATGTATGGTAAAAGACCAATTACTGTTGCTGCCACATGTAGTGGATGCGTACGCCCTTTCACGCCGTAGCGTGCCCTTGTACGACATAGCGTACCGTACGCATCTTTTCAGACAAAGACAACCAAGTTTGCTAGACTTTAATTGAAATGACTTTATCCAATTTGCTGACTTCGACAGTTCCACCCTTTGATAGTGTAATAAACTATCACCCAATCACCGTTTCAAGTTCAGGATTATACAATACTTCTTCACAGACCATGATCTCGGTATCTGGTACCACCCTTTCAGTCTCTTTCTCAGTGTTACTCTTATGAGACCGTTTTCCACACTTCAACACAGTAGGAACACATTTGACAACTAAACCAATTGCTAAGATGACACCCAGTATAAGGAGAAGGAGCTTACCTACACTCGCAATCATTTCCTGTACCCACTCCCCCAGACCAGAGAACCATTTTGCTGGGTTCAACCATGAGAACCAACCCGCCACCTTTTCCCCGACCTCATATAACGAAGAATTATGGCTCTTTCGAAATTCCCATTTCAGCTGCAAAATTTCATCCATCTTCCGGTCTATAACCTCTTTAGGGTCTTCCGTATTATTAGTAATGTACGTGCAACATTTGACACCGAACTGGGTGGCCAGTGTCACACAGTACCCACCAGTAATAGAGGTGAGATAATTTAGTACCAGTCTATGTTGCACCAACTCCTTCTTGTACGCTTGTAGCTCCCTTCCAGTATACCTGAAAGTGTCATCATACATCTCGGTGATATTATCTATTAATTTAGCTAGGTCTTGGATATACTTAAAGTTTAATGTTCCCCGAGCGGTCCTGGTGAGATCTAGAGCAACCATAACTTGGAAACCTGCAGTTTCACTAATCAATTTTGTAGCTATGGGTTCCTCACCAGGAATCATATTTCTCTTGCCACGGTGTTCATACTGTGTGTGTATGTATGGTGGTGATGTAGTCTTGTGAATATCTACCATTTCTTCATGAGTAATAGTCATGATTTCAGGAACCAGTTTAGCTAAGAAACACAAGCCCTTGGAACTCGGAGTCACCCAGGAATAAGCTTTCCTCCCACAAACAAAATACACATCATCAGGGAGAACATAAGGAGCAGTATGCCCATGAATTATATCACACAGAGTTTTGATAAAACTACCCATGCCTAGTGTCTCCATCTGCTCTAGACACGTGTCGGCATTAATGGTATTTTCACATTTATCTGTAGAGACTTTTCCAATAGATACCTTCTTATGTTTGGTTATACGCCCTAACTTGTGACTTCCATCAGCATTCCTGCCTAGTAGTGACCTTGTGGGTCTCTCTCTAAAATGAGTGTGGCGAGCCATTGTCTGATCTGATAGGTCAGCCTCCCAATTCTCCAGGCGCTTTGCATGAGATATGTTTAGGCACAGCAACGATCTGCCTATGGAGTATTGTCGAAGCGTCAGACTAGGGGACCTAGTGTTATTGTACCTCCCTTCTATGGGCCTCCCACCCCTTAATTCGAGTACTTCGGATATGTTTAGCGGGAATGGCACTAGTCCTATGTTATGCTGCCCTTGAGGCACGTGAGAGCACACCCAACACTCAGTTTGGTTTAGCACCTTACCCACCAGGGAGTGATAATCCTCCAATGGATGCCCGCCTATATTCAGAGTACTGGGGGACTGGCATCGTTGGATGCATCTCTCGTCAACTAGGGAGTTGCAGAACTTGCAGATACAATACTCATCAGACAATAGCCCCTCACACTGCCTCCGAGTTCCTGAGCTAGCAGACCTTTTCATAACCCCTGGACCAAGTTTGATAATGGGCTGCTCAGGATATCCTATTAACTTTTCTTCGGCCTCCATTTCATCCGTATCACTCCCAGAACTCTCCTCCATCCTCCATTCTCCTTCACAAAAATAGAATGTCCTAGAAAAAGTAAAAACAAGGAAAATCCTGGAACAAAAGAAAAACAAAAACCGCCACTCCATCGCTGGAAAGATAGTTCTGAGGCAACGTCTCTGGTTCAGGTGTCTTAACTGCAGGCTTTAGGTCTCCCGGAACAGGCTCACAAGTGACAGCTCTATGTCGTCGGTCTGAGTCTTGTCTTGCACTTTCTCCGGATTATGGACTCTCCTGCAGTGGGTGGAATGGACCCAAGTGTCTCTCTCTGCAACCTTCAGTGATGTAGTACTGGTCAGCAGCACTTGGTACGGGCCTTCCCAACGGTCTGTTAAACAACCTGAACGTAAGAAATTGCGGATCATAACATAGTCTCCAGGTTCAACATCATGACAGTTCGTTTCTGGCATACCAGGTGACAGCATTTTTAGTTTTTGTTGTTGTTGTTTCAGCTGTCTACTCATTCTTATAAGATATTGTACAGTCACTTCATTATTACACTTTAAGTCGTCTTGTGGACTCACGATCAAATGAGGTTGTCGTCCGAACAGTATCTCAAAGGGGGACAGATTAAGAGGAGGTCTAGGAGTGGTTCGAATGCTGTGGAGGACCAACGGCAAAGCCTCAGGCCATGCCAACCCAGTTTCAGCCATTATCTTACCTAGTTTGTTCTTGATAGTACCGTTTACTCTCTCCACCTTACCACTGGCTTGTGGTCGGTAAGGGGTGTGAAGTCTGCTACTGATTCCCATGAGTTTACACATATTTTGGAAGACATCACCAGTAAAATGGGTACCCCTATCACTTTCAATGATTCTAGGGATACCGAACCTACACACAAAGTCTTGTACAATTTTCTTTGCAGTGAACACAGCAGTATTAGTGGCTGCCGGATATGCTTCTACCCAACCGGAAAACACATCAATACACACTAACACATACTTCAGATTCCTGCACGGTGGTAGTTGGATATAGTCAATTTGTATTACCTGAAAAGGTCCGTCTGTAGGAGGGATGTGGGATGGCTCAGTTGGAATAGTTTTCCCAACATTTTTCCTCAAACAAGTAAGACATGACATTGCTTTCTTACCAGCTTGAGAGGAAAATCCGGGAGCACACCAGTATGCTCTCACCAGTTTGCACATACCTTCTTTACCCAGGTGAGTCAGGCCGTGTGCTGCTTCAGCCAGGCTTGGATAGTATGTTCGGGGAGCTACAGGCTTACCTTGTCCATCCCTCCAGAGTCCTGAGGACTCTTGACCACATCCCTTTGCCTTCCAGACCGCCTTCTCCTGCAGGGAACACAAATCTTGCATTTCAATTAATTTCTGCGTGTCTAATGTCTGAAAAACCATCATAGTCTCGGTCGATACAGTCATAGGTTGCCCTGCTGCCCATTTAGCAGCTTCGTCTGCCCTGTTGTTGCCCAATGACACTGGGTCTTCTTCAAAGGTATGGGCTTTGCACTTTATGACGGCTACTGTTCTGGGTAACTGTATCGCTGTCAGAAGTCCTTTTATGTGTTGTGAGTGTGCCACTGGTGTACCTGCTGCTGTCGTAAAGTTTCTAAGACGCCAAAGGGCCCCAAAATCATGCACTACCCCGAAGGCGTACCTAGAGTCAGTATATATGTTGGCTGATTTACCCTCTGCCAATTCACACGCTCTCCTTAGTGCTACTAGTTCCGCCACCTGGGCTGAGTGAGGTGGACCAAGGGGTTCAGCTTCTACCACATCCTGATCGTCTACAACAGCGTAACCAGTACATAGCTCTCCTGTCTCTGTCTGTCTATGGCAACTTCCGTCTGTATAAAACGTAAAATCTACATTTTCTAAGGGGGTGTCACGTATGTCGGGCCTTGCAGTAAAGGTCTGATTCAGGTGTTCCATACAGTCATGCGTGTCAGTATTCTTGCCTAACTCATCATCAACCAGGGTCTCCTCACCTCCCACCCTTTGTGTCTCTTGAGACACATACGGAAGGTATGTAGCTGGATTTAGGGTGCTACATCGTTTGATGGTGATGTTTGAGGGTGCCATCAGGGCTAGTTCCCACTTTGTGAATCTAGCTGAAGAAACATGTCTGGTTTGGGCTGAATTTAACAGAGCTGATACAGCATGGGGTGTATAGATGGTTGAATTATGTCCTAATACTACATCCTCGCTCTTACTTACTAGAAGGGCCGTTGCTGCTACACTTCTGAGACATGTTGGGAGTGACCTTGCCACATTGTCTAATTGTGCACTGTAGTATGCTACCGGTCTGCTAGCGTCACCATGTTTCTGTGTGAGGACACCTGCTGCACAGCCATCAGCTTCTGTACAAAATAGCTCAAAAGGCTTTTCATAATCAGGTATTCCCAATGCAGGTGCTCTTGTCAGACTATCTTTAAGATTAAAGAACGCTTGCTCCGACTCTTCTGTGTGTATGACACGTTCTGGTTTTGAGGAAGAGACTAGCTCCTGCAATGGTAATGCCAGAATAGAAAAACCTGGGATCCAGGACCTACAGTATCCACACATCCCCAAGAAAGTACGAATCTGCTTCTGGCTCTGCGGCAGGGTCATGTGTTGTATGGCCTCAATTCTGTCGGTTGTCAGGTGTCTTAGCCCCTTAGTGAGGCAGTGTCCTAAGTATTTGACCTTAGTCTGACATGGCTGTAATTTATCCTTTGCCACCTTGTGCCCTGTTTGTGAAAGATGAAGCAACAACAATTTAGTATCATGTAAACATGACATAAAAGAATCAGAGCACAACAACAAATCGTCCACATATTGAATTAGAACAGACCCATTGTGGGGTTGAAAGGATTGCAAACAGTCATGTAAGGCTTGGGAGAAAATACTGGGGCTGTCAATGAACCCCTGGGGTAGTCTGGTCCATGTGTATTGCACTCCCCTGTAGGAGAATGCAAAAAGGTATTGGCAGTCAGGGTGAAGAGGGACTGAAAAGAAAGCAGAACATAGATCAATGACAGTAAAATGACTGGCAGACGGTGGAATCTGCATGAGGATGACAGCTGGATTCGGCACTACGGGGAATTGGCTCTCAACAACTTTGTTAATTCCCCTTAAGTCCTGGACTAATCTATAGCCCCTCCCCCCACTCTTCTTCACAGGGAAAATGGGACTATTTGCTGTACTGGCTGTACGAATTAAAATCCCTTGTTGTAACAGCCTCTCAATAACAGGATATACCCCTAGTTCCACCTCCGGTTTTAATGGATACTGTGGGATTTTTGGGGCTATCCTACCACTTTTTAGATTGACCATGACAGGGGCTACGTTTGCCATCAATCCAGTGTCCTGTTCATCTCTGGTCCATAGGGAACCTGGTATTTCCAGCAACATCCCCTTTACTTGAGATGGACTTTGTTCTATAACAGGAGAGTGTAACATTAACCTTGGAGGGGTGTCCAATATGTCCTGTACCTCATGTGCAACCTTCTCGGGTATATCTAGGAACACACCATCTGAAGTACAGTATATGACACATCCCATTTTACATAACAAGTCTCTCCCTAGCAAGTTAGTAGGAGCCGCTGCAGCCAAGAGAAACGAATGCTTAGTATGCAGAGGCCCGATAGTAACTTCGGCGGGTTTAGTTAGAGGATAATGTAACACTTTTCCCGTCACCCCCATAGCTGGAATAGTTTTGCTGGTCACCTGTAGATTGAAAGGAGAGGTTATCACAGATCGGGCCGCCCCTGTATCTACAAGAAAAGTTTGTTTCCTGCCAGCTATGTCAACTATCATTGTTGGTTCTTCACTCTGACTCTCAGTTAACCTCACTGGCTGTAGACTACAGGTATGACCTGACCCCTAGCGCTGACTATTGATTTCCCGCGCAGCATTTGCTGCCGTAATATGCGCGGGTAGATGTGAGTCTTCTAGTCTATGTGAATCCTTTCTTGGAGGATATCTATGTGACCCACCCCTATGTGTATTGGGTCTTTCTTTATTACAATCTCTCCTGTAATGTCCTTCCTCGTTACAGTTGAAACACCTGATCACTTTAGGTTTCCTGTTATATGGGTTGTATGCTGGTGGTCGTGTATGCACCCCTTCTAGAGCCTGTATACTTACCGTCATTAACCTATCACTTTTCTCTTCCCTTTTTCTAAAAAGGTTCTTGTCATGCTCCACAGCAGACTCCCTAAGGAAGTCTACCGTGACGCCTCTCCAATTAGGTAATGTGGTTTGTACTCTCGTCTTTAAATTTTCCCTAAGGCCATCCATCAGTACCCCTACAGCTACCTCTCTGTGATGTGGGTCCTCACTTATGTTGGATATCCCAGTAAATCGTGCAATCGCTGTTATAGCTCTAGCAAAGTAATCTGAGGCAGTTTCACTATCCTTTTGTTTAATGGTGAAAATCTTACTCCAATTTACTACTACTGGAAAACAGATGGCTAAGTGTTTGACAATTTGTTCTATATTCCGTTGGTTAATCTCATCAGTCATCTTCCTCCAACAAACAATCTCCAATAAATTTTTGTATGTTAGTATTGGGAGGAAGACACGCCCTCAACACTACCCGCCAATCCTTACTGGTTGGTTCATGAGCATTCCCTAAGTCTTTAACAAATTTCTGACATTTAGCTAACTCTTTTCTAGGATCTGGGAATTCAGTCATAATGGAACGTAATTCTGATCTAGTCCAGGGACAATGCATTGTAACATTTCTTAAAGGAACTATACCATCCTTATCTGGTTTCCCATTGGGAACTGATATTGTGCGGACCGGGAACACACCCTCTGGTACACTAACTTCAGGGGACGCTACAGGATTTACAGGCCCTAGATTTAGAACACTTTCACTCCTAGTGATCACGCTACTCTCACCTATCTCAGCCATTTTCTCATACTTGCGCTGAGCCTCTAGTACATTAACAGCATGGGCAATGGCCGAAATCACAGTGGGTTCATCTTCGTTTTCAGATACACTTGATTGAAACTGATTTAAAACAGGGTACAACTTAGTAATTTTTCTATTTTCAGTTTTAACAACGGCTGTACTTACCCCTCCCGCCACATAAGGTGGCGGGGGCGCGCTTGCGCTGAGTTCGCCACGCTTCTCAATGGTTACATCCGCCTTGCGCGCGCTTTTCGCCACGCCTATTTCCGGTTTGCATTCGCTGCTCTGCCACGTGTTACCTTCCATTTGCCACAATTTTAAACAATCATTATGTCTATTTCTCTTTTTCGTTGACTTGATCAACCATATTCTATCTTTTACAGTATTCAGTACCTCTGCATTAAAACTCCCTATTGTTGGGAAAGGCCTATCACAAGCTTTGGTCATCCCGACCCACGTGTCACAATACACAGTTGCATATGCACCATACTTCTTACACATGAGAAACCTCGCTGAACCAATAGGGCCTTCCTTAGGCAGTACACTGACCATCTCTAGCGTATGCTTAGCACCCATGTTGAACAATATACCTTCTACCCGGAACACAGACACACCGCAATGCTCTGTTCTTTCCGGCCAAATGTGAAATACAGACACACCGCAATGCTCTGTTCTTTCCACCTAATAATTTCAACTCTGTTGCTATACTCACCGCTAGAGATCTATAATCCTCGGTGAACGTATTTCCTTTAGCCGCGCTCACTCGCTTTTCCCTAATACAGAAATATCACTGTGGGCCCCAAGGGCTATCAGCTCCTCGATACCCTGGCTAAACCACAAAATCTGCTGAGTTTATTATCGCTGGGAGCGCAAAGTCGATACAATCAACCTGCCTTTCCAGTATAATTCCTCCTAGCTGCTTCACCAATTCGCACTAACGGTGCGACCGGATCGCACTGCCTACCAATACTAATTATTAGCAAACCTTGCGATCTATTGGTAGCGCTTTGCGAAAACCCAGTTTTCGCATTCGGTATACCTGCCCTGTATACCGTCCTTCAGTTGGGCAATCCGCCTCGTCAGACAGCAACTGAGCACCTCAACAATAAAACAGTGTATCTACGTTACAACATCACACACTATACACCTTTTCTGCGCAGAAAATCAAAAGTTCCCAACAATAGTAATAATGTCTCAGAGGCTTTCACAAGTAATTATACTATGCATGTATAATAACTATCAACACGATGGTTTAACCACGTGGCAAGTTTACCGGAAGTTCGCGTACGCACAGCAGGAAGTACACATACGCTAAACAATGCAATACAGTTAAAACGCACAATGACAGAAAAAAGAAACAGTTTTCTCTTTTGTCCCTAGGTTCTAGTTAGCGTGCCCTAGATAATGCAAAACGGACATTCGGTTTCGCAACACAGAGTAAAATTCAGGTTTTGAACACCATGCGTTCTTACCCGTTTATGACGCGTCTCCACCCTTTGTTGAGGAACCGAAATCCGTTGGTCTTGCGTATCATCGGCAACGAAACCTCCAAAGCTCACGAGCCCCCAAATTGTAATGTGCGTATTGTCGCTAACCAATAACGATTGTCGAACCTCGATTTGTGTTTCCAACGCACAAATATTTATTCGCAATAAGTTGAAAAAATATGCTCAAGCGATGTAATAGTAAATACAGCCGTTACTTAACGCAGGCGCTCTGGATCCAGTGCAGTCATTCAATCCTGAAGTCTGGGGACAAGAAGTCTGCACTCTGGATCACAAGCTGCTGCTTATATACACAATCAAGTACAGTAATACAATGAAGATGGTATGGCTTGCATCTATTGGTCCGGGTCTCAGGAATGTCCAAGGGGTCGTCAATCATTGGCTGGTTCATCCTAAGGAATCCAAAGGAGGGGGTCATCTCTGCAGGGGGTATGCTCTGCTCTTCCCGCCAGAATTCCTTCCTCTTAAGTAGTTCATAATTTCCTATCATTCATAACTTGCGTATGCACTCTGCGATTCCCTCGCAGAGCGCACCAAACAGTAGGATATGTAACAAGGTTCATTATGATACCACTCATGATGTTATTCCTTTAACCCGTTCTGTGTATTTCACTAATATGCATGTAACTCTGATATAACATATAAATACTACTATATTTCGACATAACTGACTATGTGTTGCAACTACAAATAATGTGTACTATTTTATAAGTATGCGTGTTTGTGCAAATGTATGGTAAAAGACCAATTACTGTTGCTGCCACATGTAGTGGATGCGTACGCCCTTTCACGCCGTAGCGTGCCCTTGTACGACATAGCGTACCGTACGCATCTTTTCAGACAAAGACAACCAAGTTTGCTAGACTTTAATTGAAATGACTTTATCCAATTTGCTGACTTCGACATAACTTAAAACAATAAATTTAAACAAAGGAGACACATATTATTCTATTATTATTGCTTATTAATAGAAGACCACAATATTCCACGGTGCCCTATAATGGACAATTACAAATTATACCTATAACCTAGTTGATTAGCAAGCAAAGTACAGAACTAACCAAACTACATATTAAGTGGATCTACATTTTTCGATAAGTTTCACACATGTAGTGATTTAAAACAATTGAGTCAGGCAGATGTTTGCATGTTTCTGTGAGCAAAGGGGACACCTATATTGTTGTATAACACATTTTTAAATATTCCCCCTGACCATTTAAAGTATTGCAAGCTTCCAAATGACTTCAGATGATCTATGATTGTTGTAAATTCCCCAAATGTTTTTTTAAAATAAATATATAGCAGCTTATCAAAAGTTTTGAAATAAAGCAGTGTTTCCCAAACTCAGTCCTTAGGTACCCCTAACAACAAGGAGATATGGAAAACTTGCACACTGAAATAGATAATTAAAAAGGGACTCCAAAAAATAAATAACATCTCACATAGGAATTGGTGGAAGTTTACAATTGCAGCAATAGAAGATATTGTGCGCCCTCTGCTGGTCATTTTTAAATAAACATTTTTTGACTTGTAGCCTAAAGACAGCCACAGAATACAACCGAACATTGCCCCTAGTGGCCAAATTATCATGGAAATTGTTAGAATTTTTACTTGGTGTTGCCAAATTACTTTAAAAAATAAATACAAACAATAATAAAAATAATACTACTAATAAAAAATTATATTTTTTTTAGCAGACACCGGGGGGTATAATGTATATTTACTGAACTGCGGGTTTGAAAAAGTGGAGATGTTTCCTATAGCAACCAATCAGATTCTAGCTGTCATTTATTTAGTGCATTCTACAAAATGACAGCTAGAATCTGATTGTTTGCTATAGGCAACATTTCCACTTTTTCAAAAGTTTAGTAAATATATCCCTAGGTATAAATAATATAAAGAAGTTTAAATGGTCCCCTTTTCTGTAACATTATAGTACAGAAAATACAATTTTTTTTTTTTTTAAATAAGTTTTATTAATAACATCTTATCTCGAACAATGTTACAGAGTTCTTGAAAAGTACATTAGCGAAATGGTATATGCAGATGTAAACATAAGAATGTACAACAATCTCTCAGTGTTTATACAATATAAATATAACTGTATGTGAAGCTAGCGTCAATAAATATGTTATTTTTGAACAGTGTAAACAAGGGAGAAGGGGGGTGTGAGGTATAGTACAGGGTTAAAGGGGGAAGGTAGGGGAGAGTTGGGAGGAACTGAGGAAAGGGGGGGGGGGGTCACGCATTAAATAAGAGGGAGAAGTCTAATCTGATAGTTCCTACAAGGATTCAGTCTTTGTCAAAATTGAAGCAGAGGTTGGTTGTGATATGAAGCCTTTGGTGACCAAACTTTATAAAAAGACACAGAGGAGCCCCTCCGCACACTGGGGATGTGCTCCATCTGGCAAGTATGCCAAACCCGACCACAGACCATTTGAAGTGTTGGGGGAGTAGGATTTTTCCAAGAGGCAGCTATCTGCACTAAATACATGCCGGAGAAGCTTACGAGTGTGTGTGGGGAGATCTGGGAGAGGTAAGGGCAGTAAAATATGTTTAGGGTCAGAGGGTATGGGGGTATCGAGGACTGCTGAGGCTAGCGTGAGGACCGCAGTGCACTCTGGAACAGTCCCACCAAATATGCATAAAAGTTCCACAATTTCTCCAACATGTGTTGCTTGTTTGTGGATATATAACGTGCAGCCCAGAGGGGACGTAACACCATCTATGGAGCAACTCATCGGCATTTTCCTTAATGCGGACATTTATGGAACAACGCGCTGTCCACTCGTAAATGTCCCACCACTCTTCAGGATCCACAGATGTTCCTAGGTCTGCCTCCCACTGTGTCTGAAATCGATCCTTCACCTCCGTGGAGAAGGGGAGCAAAATATTGTCCATTGTGGAGATGAGCCCTTTTGATGATGGGCCAGAGAGGCGTCAATTCTCAAACACAGTGGGCGACCTAGGTAATAGCTGGGGTTTTGACCTTTTGGTGATAATGTCTAATCTGCAAGTACAGGTGGAACTGCCCCATGGCAAGCCCACGCCAAAAAATACAAACTTTAAATGGTAAAGAATGACTTTTGAAAGAAACATCTCTCAGATACGAGACACCGCTATCCAGCAATGTTTAGAATGATACTTTAAGTCACTCCAAACCACACTTGTGCACTATATAGCTGCTGAAATACTACCCGTACTGCCTTATCACACTCTATTCTTATTCATATTCTAGTCCCAAGGCTCTCACAATGTGACTACATCTGTCATGAGCACAATTTATCTCTATGTGCTTTAAATGCAGGGTAAATATCACTCTCACCGAATACCTGTTTCAAATATGTGTTTTAGGATAAAGTCACATGCATTCTCTAAAGAGTCACCTAGTAAGCATAGGATTAGATTTACTACAACTTCTAAAAGGGAAAAGTGGAGATATTGCCCGTCGCAACCAATCAGATTCCACCTATCATTTTCTAGCCTGTACAAGATAAATGATAGATAGAATCGGATTGGTTGCTATGGGCAACATCTTCAGATTTCCCTTTTAGAAGTTTTATCTCCTAGTGTTTAATGACCCAACCAAAGAACAGGCATTTAGGTGATGTTGGGCTTATTAAGAAATAGCCATTTTATTTAACTACTTGTATTATCAAAAACAACAGGTACTTTTGCAAAATTTAGGCGTATAAAAACAATGTTTATACTGCATAATATATATGAACATATGTACTAATATTTGTGCTAATCAGTTGTGTTCAGCCTTTCTGGTAATACTAATGCATGCGGTGAATTGTATTTTCTGTGGTTAAATTGTCTTGTCCTGTGATTTTTCACCTCAGACAGCTTGCAATCAAAGTCATCCACCCTTTTAACTTTGATGCAAAACAATTTTCTGGTTTCAATAGCGAGACAAGTGAAGTTATTCGGCAAAGCCCAATCTTCTAGGAACAGTGGTGTGTGGCGGGTAGCAAAAAGAATGTTGGAAGTCATGTTTGGAAATAGGAAAAAAGGCAGAGGAGACAGGCTTCAACAAAATGGCGTCATTGTCATTCTATTGTCAGGTATTAGAACGCAATAAAAAGCTCTGAGGAAATAAAGAAAAGGAGGAGGAGCTTCGACGATTATCCTATCTGCTTGAGATCCAGCTATATAGTGATATGTGTTGGTAGCATCAGTCAGTTATAATTAATAACGGACAGTTATTTCTGAGCTGTACATCACAGTTCAGTTCTAAACTAGCATATTATACATTGTGCTCTGTGATATCTAAAAAACGCACTATTGAGCTTCGCTGTTCACCCAATCGCTCCCTCAACAATTGTTACCTCCCGTTTCCACTCTACCATGCCCATCACCTGCTCTGTCCCATGTCCTTGATGTTCCGTATTGCTGCCTCATTCTTCATTTCCTTATTACCCCACACTTTTCTTCCAAAAACTAAAGAGGCGATGGATGGACCCAGCTGTCATTAATGCAACTCAAGTATTATTTTAAAAGGTTAGGATTAGGGATAACCCTAACTACTAACCTTAATACCCCGAACCCTTAAAATAATACATTACATCAATGACCGCTGGGTCCATCGCCGCTTTAAGACAAGTCGCGGTTTGTGATGACGTCATCTTGCACAGTCGGCAACACAGCGAGTCGTCCCACGAAGACATCTGCATCCTGGCAAGTAGGTTTTTTTTCAGGTCGCTCTACTAGGCATTCGGTCTCCTCCTGTCGTCTTCTTCTCTGTCGGGGTAGTCAGTACCGTTAATTGGTACTACACCCGTTTTGGTGCCATTATTCATGGCTGTGTTCTTAGGCAAAATTGTGAGTGAGCCCACTCCCTTGGATGAGAAGCAACCCCACACATGAATGGTCTCAGGATGCCTTACTGTTGGCATGACACAGGACTGATGGTAGCGCTCACCTTTCCTTCTCCAGACAAGCGTTTTTCCAGATGCCCCAGACAATCTGAAAGGTGATTCATCAGAGAAAACGACTTTACCCCAGTCCTCAGCAGTCCAATCCCTGTACCTTTTGCAGAATATCAGTCTGTCCCTGATGTTTTTCCTGGAGAGAAGTGGCTTCTTTGCTGGCCTTCTTGACACCAGGCCATCCTCCAAAAGTCTTCACCTCAGTGTGCAGCCAGATGCACTCACACCTGCCTTCTGCCATTCCTGAGCAAGCTCTGCACTGGTGGTGCCCCGATCCCGCAAGCTAAATCAACTTTAGGAGACGGTCCTGGCATTTGCTGGACGTTCTTGGGCACCCTGAAGCCTTCCTCACAATTATTGAACCTCTCTCTTTGAAGTTCTTGATGATCCGATAAATGGTTGATTTAGGTGCAATCTTACTAGTAGCAATATCCTTCTCTGTGAAGCCCTTTTTGTGCAAAGCAATGATGACTGCACATGTTTCCTTGCAGGTAACCACGGTTAAGAGAGGAAGAACAATGATTTCAAGCACCACCCTCCTTTTTAAAGCTTCCAGTCTGTTATTCTAACTCAATCAGCATGACAGAGTGATCTCCAGCCTTGTCCTCGTCAACACTCTCACCTGTGTTAACAAGAGAATCACTGACCTGAAGTCAGCTGGTCCTTTTGTGGCAGGGCTGAAATGGAGTGGAAATGTTGTTTTTGGGATAAAGTTCATTGTCATGGCAAAGAGGGACTTTGAAATTAATTGCAATTCATCTGATCACTCTTCATGACATTCTGGAGTATATGCAAATGCAGTTCCCTGGGCCTTCACAAACTCCTTCATACGTTGATGTCAGATTTGTTTGTGATAGCTTTTAACACCTATTTATCTTACAAGGACCCGTCTGCTGACATGTTATTACAGATAGGTGTCTCTACTGCATGGTCTCTGCACAGGTGGGGGGAGGGGCACCACTAGCCCTACATATGCTTTAAGGTAAAGGGGGCTGGCCTAAATGCAGGAAAGGGGAGGAGCAGAAGAACCAGATCAGCCCCCTGCTCTGATTGGCGGTACATCTTGTCTATCAGCCTAACCATTCTGGGAGCTTTGCCCCACTCTTAGCAGCAGAACATTTTATAGGGTAGATGGATAGTACCTGGGAAGGGACCAGGTACCAGTTAGGACCCATAACCAGGATGGCCCCGATAATTCTGGACTGGTTAATTCAGGGCCCCAGGCCCCCTCTACATTAAGCCAGTAAAACAAAACAAAAAAACATTACATATGCGGGATGGCTCTCTCTCGCCCACAACACCAGATTTAAGCAGCGCAACCCCGTTTTGGTTGCTTTGTCCTGCCATCCTGATCGGGATAGCTTTGTCAGGTCGGAATATCAGAAGATATATCCTGTTTGGGTGGACAGGTGCTGGTGCATGTGGCAATGAACGGGTGCTTTATGGGAGGGCGTTATCAGGTGAGAAATGTGATTTTGCTAAGCTGACGCCAACTTGTTGCCTTATAACTTAAAGACAGATTAGATACAGCTAGTATGTAGGAGTTATTCATTGTTTGCAAGAAACTATGCCCATGACCTTGACTATCGCAGCACAGGAGATAAACCAACTCCCCCCTGGGGAGTATTCCTGTGTGAAAATGTGAGAATGTAGCAAGATCTCTATAAAGGAAACATGAGTGGTTAAAACCTTTTGGGGCGTAGTTTTCTGTAATACGTGATTTACTATATAGATATGGGCTTGTAACTAATAAAGCAGAGCTAATTGTACACGCAAAACATGCAGTGTATTTAATTCTCTCCAGCTGATGAGCTCATAACTGATAAACTGACACTTACAGGTGAACAATCTGATTTAGATTCGACAAGGGGCAGCCTAGAAGTTCAAAAGCAGCGGGCATACCTCTGTGTAGCCATAGCCCCCATCACAGCATGACCCCATCGTGACGTGATCACACCCCCTGTCCCAAGTGAAGAAGCAGCAAAGTAGTGTTGACTTATGGCAGACCCTTCACTTGGTACAAATTGCTCAGCTACTAAACATCCCTCTGAAGCTATCATGGCGGTCACTTTTTATGACCTCAGCCCAGGTGACTGCACTGGTGGCTTAGGTGGAAAGTTCAGCAGCAGACCAATTTGTGGCAGGTGAAAGGGCGCAGGTTGTACAGTCTGTCGTGTGTCCCTGTGCGTTATGTTCCCATAGCAAATAAGCCAGGGGTAAACGCAGGATTTGTAGAGGGGGGTTTCCACACCACGCCACCAGTGGGCGTGACCAGCATGCATGGGGGTGTGGCTATAATATTAGATAGTGCTTGGCTGCTCTCCAACTCTTCCTATCCCTATAATATACATGGGCAATGCTGAATGCACTACTGTTAGGTGCAGACAGCTCTCCCTTTTCAAGCAGAGCTGTGTGAAGTGGGAGCAGGGTCCAGCCACCTCAATTATACAATGCCCCAGGCTTGGAGGGGGGTTTCCAGGCACTAGGAAACCCCCTCCCCCTCGGTTTGCCTATGTAAGCCTCTTCATGATACAATCTAATAGTTACTAAAACCGTAAAAATGAAAAACAAAATGATCTTAAAAGATTTTTTAAAATGCTGCTTAAACTCTGAACCTCCATCTATTCACTCTGCCATCTGACCACAATGAATGGCCATTCTGGATCTGCTTATGTAATAGTTTGTATTTAAGACAGATTATTGTCTTATACTATAATATTATAGTCTTATACTAGACACATTTGTCATACCACATTTGCACCAAGCAACCATTGCACAGCACTTCTCCTGCAGCAGCTGGCTGTATGCTGATCTTATCATGCATAGAGGTGTGTCATCATCACATTCCCTCACAGAAGGGAGGACTGAGCTGCTGTCATCCAGCCCTCTCCTCCCACCTCTCCCTCCCCAGCATCCAGGACCACCTTCCTTCCTTCCAGCCGCTGCAGTCTATCTCTAGCCGGAGAAGATACAATGTCTCACCACAAGGACCCCACATCCTCCGCCATCCAGATCAGCAGGTGAGCAGGATCGCACCCTCGTGGTGCTGCAGGCGCACACTGAGCGCAGAGGGCGCACAGGCCGGCACACGTGCGTCCACGCTGCGATTCTCTGCCCGGGAGTGACGCAATGGCCGGGGGGGGGGGGGGGGGGAGACACAGTGTGACTGTGCAGAAAAGAGCTATGTGTGATACTAGCTGACATATTGCACTTATAGCCCTCATCCCAGAGAGGATCTGTATTTGGGTCAGCCCCCTACCTGTGAGGGGAGGGGGGGGCACTGCGGAAGTGCATGTATCCTTTATATTAGTGTAAATATTTGAGTGAGAGAATGGTTGTGTGTCATATTTATAGTTGTAGTCCAAATATTATCAGTCATTCATTCCCTGCCTGCGTTAGTAAAGCTGGGACTGAGGCTGTGTATGTAGAAGACTCCATATGTCATTTTTATGTAATTAATGTCTAAATATTGTGCATAAACTGACAACACATTAAGCTTTTTTAATCATATGATGCAAGTTATGCTGTAAACCACATAAATTGGTCATGTCGGTCAGTGTTTCTGAAGTATGTACTCAGGCTTCACTTAGTTAATGAGGTGGTAATATCACATGGCAGGTAGTGGTCGGTAAGGATGTACTACTAATAATGATCAGCAGTCAGCCTGAGATCAATGTAAGGAACGCAGCCTTAGAGCTTTATGATAAATGGTAGCGCAGAGCAGTGTTACCCTGTTTTGATGCTGTTACCGTGAATGGGCATGTGTGTACGGTGGCATGGGACGGGTCTGGGCATCTTGCTGTATGGTGATGTTTGCAATGGAGGTGCTGAGCAGTGTACTGGATGGACATCTGGGGGTAAATGTATCAATGCCCGGATTCTTCAACTCCGGCGAGATCGGCGTCTACAGCGCTTAAATTTAAAGCGGCGCTGCCTTGTAAAGGGAAGTTTTACAAGGCAGCGCCGCTTTAAATTTAAGCGCTGAAGACGCCGATCTCGCCGGAGTTGAAGAATCCGAGCATTGATACATTTACCCCCTGGTGTTATGATATGTAGGACAACTGGATCTACTTACTGTGGCAGGTATGGAGGAAAAAAGTAGACGTGTGCTACTCTTTCCTCTGTATTTACCTTAGCACATAGATCCCTAAGCATTTACCTTGTTTTGCTGTACCATAGACCGCATTACGCATCGCACGCTAAATGAAGTGCAAAAAGAAGCCAGTAGTTTTAGAAACATCAGTAGCTTTTAAAGAGAATGTGATGTCAAACACACACACACGCTTCCCACAAAGAGAAACATGCTCACTGGCACTCAGATGCCCACTGACATAGACATTTATCCATAGGTTAGTGCTGGTACAGGAAGAGGTTGGAGACAAGAGACAGCTGGAATTAGCTCTGGAAAGAGTAGATGAAGGCTCAGTGAAACAAGTGGTTAGGATTGTGCAGATTTAAGGACAGCTCAGTGCTCGAGGCACAGACTAAGGTAATATCTGATTGTAGAACCAGTTAATGTCCATGTCAAGGTTAGGGCAGGCAGCAGAGGTCAGGGCAGGCAGAAGACATCAGAGCAGACAGCTATTAGTAATGATTGAGGGCCAGGCAGATATCAGGGCAGGCAGTAATCATGTGTCATTATCATCATCAACATTTATTTATATAGCGCCAGCAAATTTCGTAGCGCTTTACAATTGGGAGCAAACGGTAATAAAACAATACTGGGTTAATATAGACAGAGAGGTAAGAGGGCCCTGCTTGCAAGCTTACAATCTATGGGACCAAGTTCAGGGCAGGGTCCAATTCAAGCAGAGGTCAGGGCAGCCAGTAGCAGGAAAGTCCAGAAACAAGTTACAGGAACTGAAGATACTGCAGCTATAGCGGGCAGTGAAAGGAATAACTACCTGCACTAAATAGATACAGATATACAATAAGACACATTCCCAGGTGATCACATCCTGACGATTCATGTGATAGTTATTCAGAATACCTACACGAATGCTTGGAAGCATCTCCAGAGATTCGGAGTAGAATCGTGCGGCAAGACGCTCCGAACGCATTTTACACAAGGAATTTTGACTTTATCAGTCTGTATTATCATCTGTTGTAAGCATATCTGGTGCAGTGCAATGGCTGTTTGACATTAGTATATCATGTACTATTCTGGAGATATAACATTGTCCTACCTGTATACAGATCTCACATTTGCACAGTGAGATTGTTGGATTAAATTACACTCTCTTCGTCTCTGTCATCCTCTAAAAGTTCACCTATCCCCAGGCACCACCTAGGAGAAGAGCCTTTTGTGCCACGGTAGAACCTGGAAGAGTTAGCACCCAGGCGTTGTCCCTTTAAGTTAATAATTTTCTGTTCCCACCGAGCAGAAAAGTGATATTGAAGTTGTGTTTCTAGAGGAGGAGGCAGGTTGTACGAGACAGCCGGACGCTGATGGTTCTGGAAACAGTGATGCCCCCTCCAAGAAGAGTCCATTGGATGTTGGAAGTTTGTCATAGGGAATCTTATTCTAAGACGTATTCATCTGGGAGTTGGTCAAGAGGGAAATAGAGATGTTGGCTGCTTGTCAGAGACACAGGAGGTGCACAGTCATGATTAATGAATCGGTGAGTCAAGGTGGAGAAATAGATGTTGTAGTTGCTGGTACCAATGATTTATCTACCAGCGAGGTTGGGACCGTGCAGAGAGATTTTTCTCTGTTGGGAAAACTATCTTGTAGCGGCAGCGTCCTGAGAATCCATCTCATCATTTTTGTCTGTTCGCAGGATGGGGGACGATAGGAAACTTCACATCAGACGCTTTAACACTTGGTCACTGAAATGCTGCAAGTAGGAAGGGCTTAGCAGGACAAGACATTGCGCTCATGAGACTGCAGACATCCTGATACTAGGGGAACAGAGGTTCATAGTGAGGTTCACGTGTCTCATTAGTGTTACTGAAACTGGTTAAGGGGCCGGATGAAATAAAGGTAGGTCCCTCTGCCCCCTAAAGATGAAGAAAAGTGTGTAGAAATGCAGTTTAAGAAATAACCTCCCTGAACTGACTTCAGTAATGTCCAGGGATAATTTAGATTTCTAATTTAGCTGTTACTGAGTCACGGTACAATGATATACATTGTATAGGGGGTAAATGTACCAAGCAGCAGGTTTGAAAAGAGGACATGTTGCCTATAGCAACCAATCAGATTCTAGTTGTCATTAATTTAGTACATTCTACAAAATGACAGCTAGAATCTGATTGGTTGCTATAGGCAACATCTCCACTTTTTCAAACCCGCAGTTTAGTAAATATACCCCAGGTGTCTGCAGTTTCCCATCTCTCTATATTAGAGAGATGACTACCTTGGTCTTATCTCCTGTCTGATTTACAGGTTGAGAAAAGCCTCAATATCGCCCACAGTTTTATAATGTACCTAAGAAATGAATAATCTTATATGGTTTAAAATAGGGGATACTATTGATTTCAGCGGTTGTTAGTAATCGTATTCACTTTACTACCTATTTTTCTCTCATCTTTCGCTGTAAAACTTGTTATATTTTCGGGTAGCACGGTGGCTCAGTGGTTAGCACTTCTGCCTCACAGCACTGGGGTCATGAGTTCAATTCCAGACCATGGCCTTATCTGTGAGGAGTTTGTATGTTCTCCCCGTGTTTGCGTGGGTTTCCTCCGGGTGCTCTGGTTTCCTCCCACACTCCAAAAACATACTGGTAGGTTAACTGGCTGCTATTAAATTGCCCTTAGTCGCTCTCGGTCTGTGTGTGTATGTTAGGGAATTTAGACTGAAAGCTCCAAGGGGGCAGGGACTGATGTGAGTGAGTTCTCTGTACAGCGCTGCGGAATTAGTGGCGCTATATAAATAAATAGATGATGATAAAACTTGTTATATTCCTGGCATGAGGACATCTTGTGGCCATACCTGATATTGCACATATATACATAGACCATTATACAAGATAACATAAATCCATTACTTCAAGGGTTGCAATACACTCCATACATCCCCGGCATACATATACTGTAGATCAGGGGTGTCCAACCTTTTAGCTTCCCTGGGCCACATTGGAAGGCGACAAGTTGGTTTGGGCCGCACATAAAATACACTAGCACTAATGATAGCTGATCATCCAAAAAAAAACATAGAAAACATTGCTAATGCTCCTTGTTGTTGCTCAGTGCTTCAATGACATGCTAATGGCTGCTGTCAAACATCAAGTGATATTGTTACAACATTTTATGAAGGGCTTCAACACAGCAGCCATTAAGACAGGGAGATAAGGTCTGTGATGCTCCAGGACCAGGTGAGTTTATGCACTAGTCAGCCTCCCTTGAAATAATAAAAAAAAACAAAAAACAAAAAACCCTTAACTTACCTTTTAATCGGCTTGTTCTCTGATCCTCTTCTCTTGTTTTTTCCGTTTCACGGCTGCTGATAGTTCGCGCGGGTGACTCCTATGTGCTGTGCTCCGCAATGGATGTCGGACGTGATGACGTCACGCCCGACATTCACTGCGAGCGCCGCACGGAGGAAGAGACCAGGGGGTAAATGTATCAATCTGCGGGTTCTTCAACACCCGCGTGTTCAGCCTTTTCCGCGATTACATTTCAAGCGGCGCTGCATTGTAAAGGGAAGTTAACCCTTTACAATGCAGCGCCGCTTGAAATTTAATCGCGGAAGAGGCTGAACACGCGGGTGTTGAAGAACCCGCAGATTGATACATTAACCCTCAGGGAGGGACCGCGTGACCACAAGGTAAGTATTTTCTTATCTTTTTTTCTGGATTTTTTTTTTTCATTAACAGCGCTGCCCACTTGCCACAACCAAAACTCCTGCTGGGCCACATTTACAGGCATGCTGGGCCGCAGGTTGGACATCCCTGCTGTAGACTGTACTGTTGCTGTAGTAAATATATTAGCAGAGCTGTTACTTGAACTAGTAAAATTAAAAGTAGTTAAGTTAGTGAGTCCAGATGCTATACATCGAAGAATATTATAAAGAACTAAAAGTATTGCTTGCAGCGATATTTACCAACCTTTTGTCATCACTGACAAATTTTGTAAAAATATTGTTGGCTATTTATGGTCCTACAAGTTACTAGATCCATGGTGGTATAGATTTGCTGCTAGTCGATCATCTCATACAAAGCGAGTCAAATTTTTTTGACTTGGTAACTAAAGTGATAGATCACTGTGGATCGCTGGCTGTGGCTTATTTGGATTTTAGCAAATCTGCACAATAATTTTTTTTGATCTAATAGAAGTGCAGCTTGTGGCAAAGTTGAACGTTTGCAAGATTTGAATACGGTGAACGCCTATCTATACAGGAATTTTAATTAGTAGCAAGCGCTGTGCACTATGTTCCAGTATAACATTGAGGGTTCATGCATGAAGTAGAAGGCGTCGGTGGATGTAATACAGATTCGCTGAGAACCCGAGTGATATAGTAGTCTAGCTGGATCGAGTTTATTTTTTCTGAAGGATGTATACAAAGTTTATTATAAGTGAGTTTATTATAAGTGAGCATTATTGGGGTTTAATATAAACCTACATACCAAAAGGACAGTATACACTATTGTTTATATTTATTAGATGATTTTTAGCCGTATCACTTGCATCAGCTACAGGGCAGGTGTAAGTGATAGTGATGATGGCCGTGTATACATGCTAGAACATGTGTTTGCAATTAAAAGCAGCTATAAAAATTAATTTTATATGCAGTAGGCATTCATAATATCCTGATCAATGTATTTTATGTTAAAAAAAATATTTTTTTCAATGTATTTTTATTAATGATTATACTATTAACAGGTATTAATGTATTTTTCTTTCTGTGCGTTCTGATGGGACTTTATATTGTACATATAATTATATGATTGTGTGTATCCTGCAGTGTGTTGTCTGTCTGCATACGGCAAGTGCCGTGTAGCCTGAACGTACTTATACACAGATTGAAATGGAAATGTCTCTAGAGATTCGCTTGTACTTGAATTCAGGGTGTACGTGCGCGCAATTTTCAGACGATTAACGAAGGAACGGAAATTGCGTTCACTTTGGGTTCCTAGATAAATCGGGCCCAGAGTGTGTAATTGGTATAAAGTGCCGGTGACCAGTGGGGTACCTCCGCATTCAGTCCATTGTGTTTATTAGTGATACCTGGTGTCTTTTTCTTTGTTAATAAGTATTTTGTAACTTATTCCTAAGATTAGGGGTGACGTGCGGCCCTTATGGAGGTTAGAGGGTCGTCCGTGCGGCCCGTGAAGTGTATCAGGTTGCCTATGGCTTATATAGAACGACCCTGGAATACTAACTGTCCTGGAGACTGTCCTCAATGTCTGTTTGTACTTTAGAAACTGTAATATTTTTTTAAGTGTGAGCAGGTTATAATGACAGCATCACACTGGAAGTGATCAGGCTGTTAGCAGAATGCTGCAAACAACTTCTGGGGTGTTGCTGTCCTGAAAAGGGGGGGGGCATTCGTTCTTGTAGTTCTTCACATAGCGAAGCACAGAATGCACTTTAGAGAATGAAGTAAAGTTCCCCATACCTCAGTAATGCCATCAGTTTCTTGGGAATTAATTGGCTGAATATTGACCAATGGCAGCCGCCCCCACGCATGTGTAGATATAGCAAGGAGAATTTAACTAAAAATGCAGATGGTGCTGATTTGTATATGAAGCTTTAGAGATCACTGCTCCACCTGCTGTATGAAATTGGTATCACAGTTTCTGAGGCTTTGAACAAATGGAAGAGAGGGAGCTAAACACTTTTGATTCCTCAACATGAAAGAGGGAAACGAAAATGGCTATCCAATTAGGTTCCACATTCCCTGTGTAACTCCCATCCATAACTCCAGCAGTCGAGTCCCGAGTCCTCCAGCATTATATAGATACTGACTGTGATGTCTGGCCCTAGTTTACTGCCCTCCACAAAATACATATTTTCTGAAAGAGAGTAAACTGTATTTCAGAAGTTACTCGCTGCATATTGCCATAATTCTATGACAGTCCGTCCCACATTCCTAGTCACAGACTAGTCCATATATAAATTGTACTATTAGCAGCAATGTTTGCCACTGTAGATTTTTGTTTTCTTACATATTTGCATATTGATTATTAATAGATAGACCATCAGCCTTTTTGTTATTAGACAATTCTCATTAGGCTGAGTACACACTGCAGAAAGTTTCTCCTGATGCGATATATTTAGCGATTTTACCAACGCTTGGAATAAAAACTCCCGATCAGCAGCCGATTCCTGTGTACACACTATACACGTTTTACATGATTTACCTTCAGATCTGTGCTCTTCATCTGTCATAACCATCGGCTGAAAAGATGGTGACTCTGCACACTCCATAGAGATCTATGGACACTGCCGGTCCTGAGTGCAAATACACTGCAGTATTGGGACGACATTGTTTCATCGCTTAACGAGATTTTAGCTAGGTTGAAAAATCAAATGAAACGATACGATGTGCTTTGGAACGATATCATTCATCGTTGGAGCGCACACACTAATGCGATATCGGGCTGAACAGTTGTTTATCGTGTGATTGGTCCGATACTCGTCTGAAAACCCTGTAGTGTGTACCCAGCTGCTGATTGTCATATTACCAATACTTTGACACAGATCATCATGGTAGCCTCCAACCAACAAAGACTAATGATGATCAGCATGGACAGCCGTGTGCAACAAATAAATATATACCCCCACCAGTGGTGCTGTTTGCAAGGGCAACTCACTTGGAGTTTCTCCTGTGTTGTCCTGAGTGGTCATGTGACCACCCCATGTGATCCTCGCACAGTCCAACAATTCTTTCTTAAAGTTTACTTTCAGCTGAATTCAGTTCTGTTCAGATGAACGTAGCGCAGCTCAGTAGCCGCAATGGGGCCTTAACCCCTGTCTGCCCCAAGAGAAGATTTCACACAATCGGTTACTTTTTATTTTGTTTAGTTCCACTTTAGAATTCTACTTTTTTTTCTTCGTTTTCAGACCACTCCAGGCTAAATCACAAACCTAAGCATCTAGGGCCTGATTCATGAAGGATCTTAACTTGATAAACTTCTTATTTCAGTCTCCTGGACAAAACCATGTTACAATGCAAAGGGTGCAAATTAGTATTCTGTTTTGCACATAAGTTAAATACTGCCTGTTTTTTCATGTAGCACACAAATACTTGATAACTTATTTGTACACTGAAATTTAAAGTTGATATTTGTGTGCTACATGAAAAAACAGTCAGAATTTAACTTATGTGCAAAACAGAATACTAATTTGCACCCCTTGCATTGTAACATGGTTTTGTCCAGGAGACTGAAATAAGAAGTTTATCAAGTTTAGATCCTTAATGAATCAGGCCCCTGGTAACTATTTTGCTGCATGCTTTTTAAAACATCCACTTACTACACTTGAAGTTCATCATCAGAAGTACTGATCCCGGCTTTCCCCTCTGGTCACTGCTTATTATTAATCAGCCGGTGGTGTGTTAGGAAAGTTTGGAATCGTTGGGGCCTCCGTAGCCGTGAGGGAGGAGCGAGATCTGTGCCTGGGAGCAGGGTGACTGAGTGACTTTGGGAGGGAGGACATCTGTGCTCTGGTTTAGCAGTGCTGTAAGTATATTCAGGCATTGCAGGAGTGGTCTGACTTCAGTGCAGGTCGGTACTGAAGGGTCTTGTAGAGATCTACGCAGCGTCTGTCGGATATACAGTATGTTGGATGTGTGTACTCTGTCTGTACACTGATCTCTTCTGAGGGGTGTAGTAAAGGCTCAGAAATAAACCACAGATTGGTCACATCCAGCCGTGTAATAATCAGAATTGTTTGCTTTTAATGTGTGACTAGACGATAAGCCTCAATAAATAGCAGAAATATCTGTGGAAGGAGTAAGTTTAAACCTTTGCATTCCAAAAGTTTAATACTGTGTTTAAGATTGTAGAACATAAAATGGAAAATCCTTACGTCCTAATATATGATACCAGTGCAGTGAAGGGTACTGAGAAAACCACAGGACATTGAAAAATGCGTCTAAGGCACACGTTGCCTTTCGTGATTACTTCTTTAAACCACTTGTCCGATTTGTGGATATAATTTAGTACATATTTCGGGAGCTCCACAAAACAGTATTTGCTATGGTAAAATCACTTATTAAGTTTTATGTGGAGTTGACAGGTCTGCTTACATTTTATGAAAATAAAGATTTAGGGGCATGTTCAATTGACGGCGGGATCGCCGAAAATCCCGCGCTCAAAAAATATTACCGTTAATACGGTAATCCTGCGCATAAATACCGTTAATACGGTAATTTACTCGCTGGATTTCAGCTCGCAGCTCGGGGAGCCGCGAGCTGAAATCCAGCGAGATATTACCGTATTAACGGTAATAACTTTTGAGAGCGGGATTTTCAGCGATCCCGCCGTCAATTGAATACCCCCCTTAGAGTAAAAAAACATAAACAAAAACAAAATCCAGTTTCAAACACCTGCCCGGACTTTGACAATCCATCTAGCAGGGGGACGAGTTATATACACAAGGGGGTATATTTACTAAACTGCGGGTTTAAAAAAGTGGAGATGTTGCCTATAGCAACCAATCAGATTCTAGCTGTCATTCTGTAGAATGTACTAAATAAATAAGAACTAGAATCTGATTGGTTGCTATAGGCAACACCTTCACTTTTTTAAACACGCAGTTTAGTAAATATACTACCATGGGTCTGACTTCCAAAGTTCTACAGTTGTAGTCCATGTGTCATGGGTTAAGCAAGTTTGTCAGCTATATTTCTCTGTGTAATAGGAAATCGATTGCATCAGTTCACACGACATTTACAGTAATTTTGTTCCAGGTTCCAAACAATAACATAAACAGGATAGACCCTGTTGTAAATGTGTTTACTGCTATGAAAGATGCATACAACATCAGATAAAAAAAAATGTAAATAATAATTAAGTACATCCTACCTACCAGTGAAATACAAGCCCAAGCATGCACGAACTTGTAGTTCCCCTGCTGACGGAGAGGCAAAGGTTACCTAAGCCTGTCCTACAGAGTAGTGTGTAGACTTAGTATGTTGAGCAATTTAACTGAAGTTAAAAATTACTCACTCCAGAGGCTGTGGTTAATAACTGCTTAATATCTGGCTGATGCAGTACAGAGGTGGTACTTATGCAGTGCAAAACTTTAATCTCATTCAGCTCATAGGATTTTCCTAAAATCTCATCCTACTGGACCCACCTAGCCTTTGGGATGCGGCCCACGCATATCAGACGGTTATTGGAAGGACTTCTGTTCCACGCCAGGTAAATTCCATTCACTTGAAATTCCTCCTGCGGGGTTACCGGTCTCTGCACATAAAATGCTGCACAGTAGCACGAATGGAAAGAAGATGCAGTGTTCTGTTTGCACATACGTCATGTTGGCAGATGGTATAATGTGTATATTTTAGTCGCTGGGTGATGTTCAGTCTCGCGCTCTGTGAACGCAGGAACGGACAGTATGTTGCGGGTCTTAAGATTCATGGATGCTGCCGAGATTGGGGTTCTGTTGCAGCACCTCGTTTCTAAACTGAGAAGGTATGAAATATGGTAGTCTTCACAATAAACAGCGACTTATTTACATGTATGTTATATACTTTTCTGATAGGACAACCTTGCCTTCAAATGCAAAATTTGCATTGACCAATACAGCGACCAGTGTCACCGTCTAGGGACCGTGCTATTAAATTGTCCCTAGTGCGTGTGTGTGTTAGGGAATTTAGACTGTAAGCTCCAATGGGGCAGGGACTGATGTGAGTGAGTTCTCTGTACAGCGCTGCGGAATTAGTGGCGCTATATAAATGAATGATGATGATGATTGCTGTGGTTGAGTGTACATTTTGCACCTTCATGTACATTTGGTAAATCAGACTCAATTCGTGTAACTATAAAATAATGAAAGTGATTTGTCCCTGCATTTTTTTACCTTAGTTTTTAGTCCAGCCAAATACTGTATCTATGCGTCGTAGAATTTAGATTTCTCCTATGCGAGTGTTTAAAATATATTTTTACTGTACGTTTTTAATTCTAATTCTGTCCACTGGTCAGGTCATCTTTAGAGTGACTGTGTATTTGCATCACATGCTAGTGACAGTGACAATGGTTTTAATACAGTCCTTATTTCCGCGCTATTCCCTGCTTAGCTGGGATCTTGTATACAGTCAAAGACGCATTTTGGTCCCGAGTCATTAAGGAGAGCAAAGCAGAAAAAAGGAGTAACTTTGCACCTGGACAAAATAATGTTGCATTGGAGGGGGAGGTAAGTGTAAAATGTGGGGACAGATTTATATTTGGGTTAGGACATGTCCTAGATCAACGTTAAATTTCAGTGTACAAATAAAGCTATCAAGTATTTGTGTGCTAGATGTAAAAACACAGTATTTTCCCTATGTGCAAAATAATAAACTAATTTGCACTCCTTGCATTGTAATATGGTTTGTCCAGGAGAAAACTCTCATGTGTATATATATATATATGCATGCGCAGTGTGTATTGCGTCGGGAAGTGACGTCACGTTGGGCAGCTCAGCCCTCTCCGCCAGTCTCGTAGATCGGAGCAGGGCCTCTATTTTCCGCTGTGTAGCACGGCGTAACCGAGCAGAGAACACCGACGTGCAGCAGGAGAGCACGGAGCGGAGGCGTCCGTCACCCAGAGCACACATTCGCTACCTGTATAACAGGATTTCTGGTACGCAGATTTTTTGTTTGTATTTGGAGGTGTATACTTAATATCAAGCCATTTCTGGTTGTTGGGCTTCCACTATTGATAGTGGTGGAGGTTTTATCACAATTGGTGTTACATAACACAACTATACTACACTATATGTGCTTTTATATCCACATTGTCATCATCCTGTGGATGAGGGGGAGGCACTACCTCTGAAGAGGAACTCCTACCATACCACTTGATTCTGGAATCCTTACGGTACGCAGTTTATTACATTGTCCCCATTTCTATCTGATATTACACATTGGGCGCCCTACTTGTTTTCTCTATCAACAATATATATATATATATATATATATATATATATATATATATATATATATATATATTTTTTTTTTTCCAAGGGGCCAGGAAAAGTTATTGTAATACGAGTTAATAGCCTAAAAACACTCAGAACTTCAAGTGGAATAAGAGAATCCCCCCTATTTAGTCCTATTAAACTAAAGGCATTTTTATTTCAAAATGGTACCGATAGAAATCCCTACAATGTAAAGTTCACTTGGATGCCCTTCCAATCAATAAGGCTATTTTCGGTTTAACCAGCACTTATCAAAATAGATTACATTTGTTAAAAAGTCCCTCTGGCAACTAAGTGGTTAAATTTGAATTCTCTAAGGAATATGTAATAATTAACGAATGAATGTGGTTTGTTTTTTTTTTATATTAAACTTGCTCCTTGGCAGACATAGCCGGCCGTACATTATCTGTATGTCACAAGTCAGGAGGGGCCTGTTCTGACGTCAGTGTGCTCTAGTGACTAAGCTCTTTCTCATTTTGTTCCATACAAAGGAATTCTGCTGACGGTCAGAGGAGGGTGCAGGTTAATGAGACGGGGAACCCAGGCAAAGAGCAGGAGATAGGGTTGGGGTCAGCAACCTCTCTCTGTGCCAGCAAAAATCTTCTATAGCTCAGGTGTGTGTGCGTGTGTGTGTATATATATATATATATATATATATATATATATATATATATATATATATATATAAAGCCTAGTGGCGTGTGTTAGTCTGTGTGTGGGAAAAAAAAACAAGCTGCAGCGCCACCTGCTGGGCGGAGTTATACACTGACCTACTAAATTCTTAGCATTATCTAATATTATAAAAGTAAAAGCCTAGCGGCATGTGTAAGTGTGTGTGTGTGTGTGTGGAAAAAACTATTTTCTCAGAAAGGACTCATCCAATTGACCTGAAATTTGGTATACTGACATTATTTGACAAAAAAACTAGAATAGTGAAGTCAGTTAACTTCCATCATCCCCCCTTACCCCGTGGGAGGGGTAGTAAAGGCTAAATTTACGAGTTGAGGGGTCAAACTCATTTTGTGAGGTAATTTTACCTCATGAACACACATTAAAAAGGCCGCTTGCGTCGGGAAGTAACGCTCTTCCCCTGAGGAGGCCTGGGCTAGGCCCAAATGCATGACAAGAACCTTTTTAAGACCTTAAGTAGCTTGATTTGACTAGAATGCATGAGTATCATGCACGGGTTAACTTGTGTGTGTGTGTATATATATATATATATAATGTGTGTATATATATATATATATATATATATATATATATATATATATATATATATATATATATATATATATATATATATATATATATATATATATATATTGCCACAGTAATGCCCCACAGTTTATATATTATGCCACAAATTTATCATTTAAAATATTGAAAATATTTATTGTCATGGTTTGTGAAAAAATAGTATTGGACATTGCAGCTTATTTCATAATTAAAAAAAAATTCATACTGTCCCCTTTTAAACATCAACCATTTCCATTTCCCCTTAGCTGGATGTTAAAATACAGCTAAATCCCCAAATTTAAATCCCTTATTTTAAAATACTATATATGTGAAATGGATAATCAGAAATATAAAAGGTTTTGCAGTGTTGGATTTTGCTGACTGGGAGCTGAGTTGATGATGTCCTTTATATTGTAGCTGACGTCTGCTCACAGTGGAGGCAGCCATTTTGTTCGGTTGAAGCAACATTTGCGAGAATTAATTTTGTTGCCTGGGAATAAGAGTTTCTTTTATGTTGATATATACTGTGCTTCCTTCTTTATAATATAATGGAAGTAATATGTTCTAATGCACTTTCGTGCCAAGAAATTACCGTGTTTTGGCGACCACCAGCTTGAAGATAATTAGGCAGGATGGAGAGGAGAATCGGTACAATAGGAGCTTTTCCAATCCATATCCTGGTATTAAGTGAATTATATGTTGAGATTCCCGCTTATAAAGCAATTGATGACAATAAACTTGTAAAATACAGTGAGCCGGTGCCAAGGGCAGTACTTGAATCAAACTGTCTCTGATTCTTCAACCAGAAAGAGCGATTAGGAGAGTGAAACGTGAACTGTAATACACAGTATTGGTTTCTTAGAAGGTCTCTATGCGGAATATTGTCCATCATTTTCAGTGTTGCAAAGTTTCTGCGTTTGTCTCTCTCTATTGTAACTTAAGAGCGCATGTTGGCTACACACTGCGGGGGCAGCCATATTGTGTGCTCTATCTACATAGGCAAACTGGGGGGGGGGGGGGTTCCTAGTGCCTGGAAACCCCCTCCAAGCCTTGGGCACTGTATAATTGAGGTGGCTGGACCCTGCTCCCACTTCACATGGCTCTGCTTGAAAAGGGAGAGCTGTGTGCACCTAAAAGTAGTGCACGCAGCATTGCCCATGTATATTATGGGGATAGGAAAAGTTGGGGAGCAGCCAAGTACTGTCTAATATTATGGCCACGCCCCCATGCATGCTGGTCACGCCCACATGCATGCTGGTCACGCCCACTGGTGGCGTGGTGTGGAAACCCCTCTCTGCAAATCCTGCGTTTGCCCCTGACCTGTATGATAATGCAGCCTTTCCATTCACTAGGAACAGGTGCCCCATGAGTGTTGGTCATGTTCAGTGATGTCACTGGTTACTAGATAATTGTAAGGCTGCATGTTCATGAATATTGGCTCAGCCCATAATATGGCTGCCTCCACCGTAAGTGCTATTTAAACAAATTAAAATAAATTTACAACAATGGTCTAGTGACATATACTGGTCCTGGGTCATTAAGGAGAGTAAAGCATAAAAACGGAGTAACTTTGCACCTGGGCAAAACTATGTTGCATTGGAGGGGGAGGTAAATTTAAAATGTGATGGCAGATTTATAGTTGGGGTAGGGCATGTCCTAGATCATCTTTACATTTCAGTGTTAAAATAAAACTAGCCAGTATTTGTGTGCTAGATGAAAAAACCAGTCAGTATCTAACTTATGTGCAAAATAATAAACTAATTTGCACCCCTTGCATTGTAACATGGTTTGTCCCGGAGAACATTTACCCCTTTTTTTGCCTTACTTTAAAATTAAAATTTACGCTTCAAATTCTTATTCTGGTGTTGGCCATTACATTTAGGAGGTTTTATGGTGCTTTGGCATTTTGAAGTAGACAGATGAGATATATGTCTCTGGATGTAGCCATGATTTTCAAACACATGACAGACTATTGGGAACCAGCACATTCACCAGATATACTGATCTCAACACTGTACCAGGGTCTGATTACTGCAAAAGGATTATATCTAATTTTAAAAATATATTTTTTTTTGCAGTTGCAAAGGAGAAATAATATCATTGCACAATATAGCACCGCTAGTCTATTTGAAGAGAGTGGAGAACCAATGTAGAAAAGATGAGTTTAATGCAATATATATATATAAAAAAAAAACAAGACTAACGCTATTACCATTTTTGCATTTGGCTGTATGGCTGCAGATTACATACGTACAGACAGGAAGCTGTTTCCATCTGCTGCTCAGATAATTTAGCCACCGTCTTGCCATGGCAACACCAGAGCCGCCTGTGATTGGCTGCAAACTCCTCTTCGGTCCAGATTGGACACCTAGCACTAGTCATTTCCCTACACATGTGGTTAACCAGAGACTTTTGACATCATGCATGACGACATCCTAGTTACATGCATATTCCCACTGAACATGAGACCTCATTTATACAGAGCTCAGGCTGCCTGCATGCTTGGCTGACACTGGTCTTGTATCCTATATAGATGGAAGATGTCCTTACAAGGTAGTGTGCACCTTATGGTGGAGTTTCTTGTGTTCCGACAGCTGTAATCATTGTCCTTTAGAATGTTCACTTTCTATATCGTTAGCTGTAAATTAACTCCTGAAATTCTAAAGACAAAACCATTGTTAAATTGGCAGTTCCGGTATCACAAGCACTTTCTTGCTGAATATTTTGCTTTGTGTTTTGCAAAATGTGTGTTGTTCCTGCCTAAGGGCTCATAGACTATATAGGATGTGTACATAGATGCTGGGACTAGTAGTTACATATTATCTGGGGAGCCAGAGGTTGTCCACCTGGTCTAGATGTGGTAGCCAGCCTCTAAATGCCATGTGCACTGTAGTTTTTAATGAGCATGGTCTTGCAGGACTGTGATTTTAGCAGAGTTACAGGAATGTTGTGATTCAATTTGTCAAAAAAAATATTTTTTCCTGCAGTTTTTTTTTCCACGTAGACAGCTTTGTAGCACAGTGGTTAGCATTTGCTGCCTCACGGCGCTGAGGTCTTGAGTTCGATTCCGACCAGGGCCCTTTCTTTAGGTGCTCTGGTTTCTTCCCTCAATAAAAAAGAAAAAAAGTATGCAGATTGGTTAATTGGCTTCTGACAAAATTGATGCTAGTATGTGTGTGGTAGGGAATTTAGATCGTAAGCTCCAGTGAGGCAGGGACTGATGTGAATGTTGACCTATGTACAGCATTGTGCAATATGATTGACTCTATATAAAACACACATAATAATAATAGTAATGCAGTTACAAAAGTATTTCCAAGGTCTTGGTTATAATCGCACTTGGCAAGCCCCCCTCCACAAAAATCCATCCATATTGCCTGAGGAAGGTAAAAAATACTTCCTGATTCCAGACTGGGAACATCCATGCCCTGTATGTTCACTGCTCTTACAGTAAAGAATACTTTTTACAGCTGGAGAGTAAGGGATACATTTATCAAGCTGCAGGGTTGAAAAAGTGGAGATGTTGCCTATAGCAACCAATCAGATTCTAGTTATTTATTTAGAACTTTCTACACAATGACAGCTAGAATCTGATTGGTTGCTATAGGTAACAGGTCCACTTCACATTAAGGGGGTATTCAGTTACGATTCGTGGCCGCGATTACGTGCTTCTGCGCGTATAAATCGTCATTATGGGAGCGCAATCTGGCAGATTTCTGTGTGCACCAAAATCCACGATGCTGCGGTACCGGGATCCGTGCGGCCGCAAATCGTAATTGAATACCCCCTTATTGTCTAATAATTTTTGGATCAAAATTTGTGACAGACACAGCGGTACATTTGGCATGGTGTAGCTTTATTTTAAAGCGTGTCAATATCAGCCTTTGTGTACACAGAATAAAATAAAATGTCATAATTCTTTTCAGCTTTCTTACTATTGATGTGATTAAACTAAAATTACAGCTCCATTAGGGGGTTTAGTTATTGTGATTTCATGTCCTAACTGAGAAATTTCAGGCCTAGTATTCACAAGGCACTTAGACTTCGTGAATTAATCACCAACAAAATGGCCGCCTCCGCTGTGTCTAGGTGACGTTGCCTTTAATGTAACAGAAATTCCTTCCTGAAGTATCCGCTGTTCATTGCAATTCTGCTTTGTTTTCTCTGTTTATGTTATTTCACAAATAGAAAAAACTTACGCCTTTTTTTTGTTTTGGCCGTAGGGCTTGTTGACACATCTAAAAAAAACGCTGCTTATTTCAATGTCTGTCAAACATGTTGCTTGATTTGGTTGTTTCTTCTTCTTTTACATGTGTAAATTTACAAAATCACATTCCAAAAGAGAGCTTTGTAAGTTTCTGGTAATAATTTTATACACTACCTGAAAAAAAACCTGAGACTTCAGTTATTTGAGCTACTGTGACATCACTATCTCTGTTCTTCTGAATTTGCCAATCAACCCCGTACATTTATGTAAAGCAAATCTATCAAGCTGGATGTTCTCCTAACACGCTGCAAAGGACTGGAGGAGTAGTGGACATATTTAGGTGTATAAACAGTCCAGTTACTTTACATCTGCTATTCAACTATAATAACATAATACACAACTTTTCTTATTTTTTAAAGTTATATATTTTGCGTAAGTTTCAGTGGAATCCATGAATTTTTGAAAAAATTCTCCAGACGCAGATGTCTGAAATAAAAATTAGTTTGATAAAGGTGATGCTCCACCATCATTTTTCCAGGTTGGATGATATTTGTTGCTTTAAAAATAAAAACTAGCGACAGATTTCCCTCTTTTATAATCTATTTGATCAACAGGAACATTGTTTTCATGTAATAATTCCTTGTTTAATAATAGTTCTTATTTGTGTACAGTATGTATCCAGATAGATGCAGCCTAATATCAGAAGTATTGTGTGACCTGTTAGAATACAACATCGGTGTCAGAGTAGATAGAATTAGGTGGCCTTATTGGGGTTGGTATCACAGTGGTGAGTATTGGTGGCTGTCAGCGCTGATGCCATGTGTCCTGTTCTGACCAGGGCACCATCATCGTCATCACCATTTATTTATATAGCGCCACTAATTTCGAAGCACTGTACAGAGAACTCATTCACATCAGTCCCTGCCCCATTGGAGCTTACAGTCTAAATTCCCTAACACACACACACACACACACACACAGAGACACACAGACACACACACAGAGACAAGGGTCAATTGTTAGCAGCCAATTAACCTACCAGTATGTTTTTGGAGTGTGGGAGGAAACCGGAGCACCCGCAGGAAACCCACGCAAACACGGGGAGAACATACAAACTCCACACAGATAAGGCCATGGTCGGGAATTGAACTCATGACCCCAGTGCTGTAAGGCAGAAGTGCTAACCACTAAATCACCATGCTGCCCCCACCATCATGTTCCACCCACAGGTCACAAAAATGCTGGTAGGAAGGTTAATGTTTGTGTGGTAGAGAATTTAGTGAAACAGGGACTCTTGTGAATGGTTAAATATCCCCTGTGTAGTGCAGTGTAATAGATTGGCACTATATAAATAATGGTTGACATTTTATTTTTTATTATTATTATTTATTTTTATTCTTTTTTTTTTTTTTACATTATCCTTGACATTCCGTAATTTCAAATCAAAATAGAATTGACAACAGAGGAATGCTGGGCTGGCTGCCGGGAGACCTGTGCCTTGTCTCAGTCTATCCTACCCCCCCTCCTACGTCACTCTCCCTCCCTTCCTTATTACATTACAGAAAATAGACCTCACACTTGGATATGTCATTCAATGGTTTGGTATTGAATATTTTGGTATAGTTCAGGCCATCTGATTGAACGTGTCCTTTTTCTGCCTTTTCGTTACCTTTTTTGTACGTTCTTCAGTGTAAAGCCTGGGTTTGTTAAACAGCCACCTCCAGGGGGTAAATGTATCAAGCTGAGAGTTTTCCGGCGGCTTTGAAAAACCAATCAGACTCTAGCCATCATTTGTTTAGTACATTCTACAAAATGATAGATAGAATCTGATTGGTTGCTATAGGCAACATCTCCACTTTTCAAACCCGCCGGAAAACGCTCAGTTTGATACATTATTTTGTCATCTATTTTAGCCTACTTTAGCTTTCTACATTTTATGTCTGCATTGTGTATTGGTACTTTATAAATAAAGTTATAAAAAAATAGAATTGACTACAATAAAGGTCAGTATTGCTATAGATATATCAATGGAAACTGAGAGCAGACTTTAGTAATCATTTTATTAGCTCCTCTTCCCCCCCCCCCCCCCTGAGATTCAGTATTGAGACTACAGGCTGATCTGATACCATGGGGGTAAGTTTATCAAGGCGTGGGGTTTAATAAAGTGGAGATGTTGCCTATAGCAACCGATCAGATTCTAGTTGTTTAGTACATTCTACAAAATGACAGCTAGAATCTGATTGGTTGCTATAGGCAACATCTCCACTTTTTCAAACCCGCAGTTTAGTAAATATACCCAGTGTCGTTAGATTTCATCTTCAGTATAATGTTTATAGTGCTATTACATCGGTGACTTGCAAATAAACCTATTGTCCTATTCACATAGACCAGTAGTGTAGTGTGAGGTTAAACAATGGGCAGACTAGATGGGCTGAGTGGTTGTTATCTGCAGTCAAATTCTATGTTTTGTTTTGTTTTATTTAACAAAGGATGGCTTCACTGTGTTAGCTATATGCAGTGACTTTGCATTCAGGTGTAATTGATCCAGTGTAACCATGACTAGATATGTAGGTGAGGGGGAAGGTTATGCAGTATATAGTAAATTAATGTGGCTTATACAGCAAACTTATGGTGTGTTCACTTTAAAGTTCCCGCCGTATCAAATACGAGTTTCAACCTTACCCTCAAATTCTATGTTCTCCTTCATGTGACTGCGCATTTTAATCTCTCGTTGGATCACACTATCGGATGATCTTGTCCACCACACCATGATTGTTTATTTGAAAGGTGTCATATATGACAGCTGACATACAAATAACATGGGTACTAATAAACATAATAACAAGTAAACATAATAAGAAAAAATGGGAGTGCAAATCGTACACATATATAAGTATAAGTTCTGTATGTAAATAAATGGCAAATAACATTCACACAAATAGAAAATAAATATTAAAACATAACGAGTGCATTCAAGGTAGACAAGGAAGGTGCAGGCGTGAGATGTAGGATAGGGAGGGCCCTGGTCGTGAGAGCTTACAATCTAGAGGCGTGTAGGCTCTCATGAGCAGGGCCCGCTGACCTCCATTTTGTTCTGACTCCATTTTGTTTTTATCCTACCTCTGTCTGCCATTCTATAATTTAATTAATTTTTCATTTTATAACTCTGAAGTCCATATATATTCATTACTCAAATACACCATTACTTTGTTTTCATATGCACCATTTCATTTTCCTTTACAAACCTCTATTTTGTTGTACCTCTTGCCTCCCTCTATCATGAATTCCATTCTGCCTCCCATTCCATCATTCCTTTTAGGCCGCACGTGATTCTTATCACACCAGGCAGCCATTTTGTTTGCTGACTCAAATTCATCGTATGTGTTCACCAGTCCCTAGGTCATTGATAGGCTGTGTTCTTTTGAATGCTGCTTCAGCTCCCAAGATGGCCGTCTCCTCTGTTACTAGGGGATCTGTGCCCTTTAAATGATCAATGTGGTAAAAATTGTTTTAATTAAAACATCGCATTAAGAATCTGCTGCAACTTGTTTCTTCTTGGTGTTTGTTGTTAAGACTAATATGATTATATTAGTTTCTTAACGTTGTATGGCCGCGGGGCGCTATCACCTCGCAAGGAAAAATAGGCGGAGGTTTCAGCCCCAACATAGCCGTGGACTGTTCCGGAGGCACTAACTTGAATCTTCCCCCTTGAAGTACTAATTTTCTGTGTTTTAAAAATTCCATAGTAGGCACTTTATTGGTTTCAATCTGTTTTTGAACAAAACATTCTACTTGCTATTAGCTCCCGTGTTATCAACGTTTGGCTATTCAGTTATTCAGTTTAGATATCTTTTTTTTTTTTAAGGTCTTTTTTTATTTTTCTTGACAGGATCATGCGTCCGGATGACGCCAACATTGCAGGAAATGTGCACGGAGGAACCATTTTGAAGATGATTGAGGAAGCCGGCGCCATTATAAGCACACGTCATTGTAACAGCCAATCTGGGGTAAGAATTTGTGGCGTCAGCTCACGCTCAATATTTATTCTTATTCTCCGTTGCACAAATACAAATTACCACATGCAGTACCAGCAGCCATTTTGTGGGGTGAACCACTGTTCAATAAATTGCCAGTGGTTAAATGCAGCCGTGGTGGGGGTGGAATAATAGAAACCCCCCGACCCCCCCCCCTAAATAACCTGGCAGTTCCCGTTTAAGCAGCGCTCACAACTGTCCTGGTATTTTTAGTCTGTACATAGCAGGTTGGTATGACTGTGATTTAGAGAACCGCTGGCTGCTATCTTCCCTATGTGTGATCTTTCCCGTTGCTGTTTATCTGTCGACAAAAAAACCCCAGGTGTCCCCAACACATCGCTTTGTATAACCTGTCAGCGCTGCGGCTGCCACAGGGTTGTGTCAAACATAGACCTGATCCAAAATGTCACTTTTATTTTCCATGTTGTTATAATATTTTAAAAATTAACCCTCAGACGAAGCGACCGTGTATGGTGTTTATAGCGGGTTCAATGAGCTATCGGGTCATGGGCATAAGACCGTTAATGTCCCCCCAAAGGACTTAGGGGCCTATTCACTAAACATAATTATTTTTATTTTATTTTTTGCCAATAAAGTTTTGTTGAGGCGGCTGAACGATACTGGCCTGGAGCAGCAATGGTTAACTTGGTCAGTCCAATATGCTCCGGGCCGACAGAACTTACCAAGACGCCCACCAGCACTCCCACGGCTAAACATTTTTTTTGTCAGGCTAAAGCTCCTTCCCCCTTAGTAGGGATCAGAGTCAGCGCCGCGGTACCAGGGGGAAACGCATGCGAAGTCAGTCCCCAAAGCCAAAGCACAGTCCCTATTTCCGGGACACAATGGGGTATAGCCTTGTTCTAAATCCATAGCACTTCTTGTATTATGTTCTTCGGCCTGGTACCCTCTGGCGTTTTGACTTGCGTTTTAAAAACTCAAGTTCACACCCCAGTAGAACAGCTTGTCCAACACAAACATGCCTGTTTAGTAGTTTTTACTCGTGTTGTGTCGTTCAAGGCCCATCTTGTGTCAGTGTCTCCAGCGTTTAAGACGTATTTTTACATGTTTTCTTTGCTAAGGTTTTTTTTTTAGATCACTGTACAGATGTAAATACATCTAATGCACAGAGATGGAACAAGTAGTTCGGAAGAACGTTACCGCTAGGCTAGTCAAAAGGCTAATGGGTAAAAGCTTGCTTGCAGCAACGATTTGTATTGTCGCATTAGTTTCCATTTGTTTACCTAGTGTTAAAAATGCATTTAAAGAGCATATAAAAGCCACCAAGGGTACGAGGCCTTAGTTACGACAGTCTTCAAGACCAGGAAAGGCTATTTCTTCTTACCTGTTGCTGTTTTCATGTTTTCCACGTGTGTCGTGTCTTGCTACTTGCTAATCTATTCCAGTAACACTATCTCTCGTGTAAGTAAACACACCGCACAATTGTACTATCTGTGCCACGCGTGCAGAATTGGATTTAGCTGTCGGATTAACTACACCCACACAATGTGTAGTGAGGTCAGGATAGGCCGCACTCCCAAATCCCCAGGCCTATCTCGATTGTGGGCCTGGCTCTTCCCCCTCTCTCATCTCCCGATTGTCCATGCAAATGCTTCTCATTGCTCCTGAGAGGGTATCTTGTTCCTAAATAGCAGGGGCTAGCAAAAGCTGGAAAGGCCCATTCAGATCATAGACGTCAAAAGGCTATAAATCATCATCATTTATTTATACAGCGCCAACATATTCCGTAGCGCTTTACAATTGGGGATGTGCAGTTTATACCAGTATGAAAACTAATATTGTAATAGTCACATATTTGCATGTACAAGTAAGAGTTTGCCAGAAATTAAGATCTATTTAAAGAAGGTCTGTTTCAGACATGGGAGTACTCTCGTTTTGCCCCTAGTAAAAATGTATTATTTTAATGGAGGTAATCACTGTAAAATTGATAATTGATTGAAGGAATATTTGTGTCCCATACTTTCCTTTACAATATTACTTGCTGGTGAATCTGTGTTCGTTCCCGTGATCTATGAAAAAATGTTAAAACTTGTTCACTAGATGGTGCTGCAGCTTAAGTGTAGCATCTAAAAGATGGTCTATAGCATGTGAATACCCGGACACTTATTTGCAGCAAGTTTTTCTATAATAATTTAGCAGGAATAAAATTGGTTTATCCCTCCTCTGGGTCTCTGTATTGTGACGTGCTGGCTGGAATGACGTACAGTATTTGGGGTATATGGAAGGGGTGCACAGGCTGGATAACGTTACTTTCTGTCTGACCTTTCCCGTATCTTGTTGTAGGAGAGATGTGTCGCTGCGCTGGCTCGCGTTGAACGCACAGACTTCCTATCACCCATGTGTATTGGAGAAGTGGGTCACGTCAGCGCAGAGATTACCTATACTTCAAAGCACTCTGTGGAAGTACAAGTCGCTGTGCAGGCAGAAAACATCTTAACAGGTGAGGACGTACAATCCTGGCGGGCAGTGCGGTCCGTGGGAGTTTTGCGTCCCTGTTCTTGCAAATTATACAGATATTAGAAGTCACCTAATTATATCATATTAATGCATAGGAAGACAGTCGAATTCGAATATCCTTACAATTTCTGCTATTATTCCTTAGGACACAGAAGTATTTCTTACAAATGTATGTACCAGTGGTCAGGGAACAGGGGTAAATTACCCCAAATGGGGTAAAAATGAAATTCCTGTGGGTAATGCTGCCGAATCACATGCTGTCAGTTGGATTGTAGACCCCTTTAAATGTGAAATTGCTGTTGTACCGGAAGAGCCTCAAGGGTTGGCAGAGGCACTTTTTGAGCTTCGATGCAATAATGAAGCAGGTATTGCATTTGAAAACAAAGCAGATCTGTCATATTTTTGGATGTCAACAGCTGCAAAGGCATCAAAATTGCACATGAGGAGACAGTCAAAAAGTTGCTGCCTTTTGCAACAACCTACCTTTGCGAACAAGGATTTTCCACTCTAACGAACATAAAAACAAAGCAGAGAAATCGATTGGACGCTGAAGACTGTATTCAAATTGCTCTGACATCAAAATGCCCCTATATTGATGCTCTCGTATCAAAAATGAAGCAACATCATTTCTCCAAAACCTGAAGTTTTGAAGTTGAAGCTTTCAAAGAAATTTTGAATAGATTCAATAAAATTTTGAATTCCAATAATTATTAATATATGATTTCCTTCCTTTCAAATCAAGGGGGTAACGTGGGTGTATCTAAATATATTTGGGGGTAAAAAAAAGTTCCCCAACCCCTGGTATATACTGATGACCTAATGCTATATAGGATTTTCGCGAGTGTCCCAACGTATTTTTGTCCCTTGTATATTATATAGGCGATAATGTATTCTGTACTGTAGAGTATACAGATATTACAAATCACCAAAGGTTATATAAAGTACAAGGCGACCAGCAGTGTTCCCTTATATGGTCACAGAACGCTAAGGTAACTTTCTTATAATCTAACCCTTACAAGAGGTTATGATACTGATATTGTATTGGTGAACTATTTTAAATAAGACAAAGAGACATAGGGGTATATTTACTAAACTGTGGATTTGAAAAGGTGGAGATGTTGCCTATAGAAACCAATCAGATTCTAGCTGTCATTGTGCAGAATGTACAAAATAAATGATAACTAGGGGCCTGATTCATGAAGGATCTTAACTTAAGAAACTTCTTATTTCAGTCTCCTGGACAAAACCATGTTACAATGTAAGGGGTGCAAATTAGGTTTCTGTTTTGCACATAAGTTAAATACTGACTGTTTTTTCATGTAGCACACAAATATCTACTTTAAATTTCAGTGTACAAATAAGCTAAGTATTTGTGTGCTACATGAAAAAACAGTCAGTATTTAACTTATGTGCAAAACAGAATACTATTTTGCACCCCTTGCATTGTAACATGGTTTTGTCCAGGAGACTGAAATAAGAAGTTTCTTAAGTTAAGATCCTTAATGAATCAGGCCCTAGAATCTGATTGGTTGCTATAGGTAACATCTCCACTTTTTCAAATCCGCAGTTTAGTAAATATAGCCCATATTGCTTATAGTGTTGAGAGAAATAGTTATTTAAAATGATTGAGAAGTAGGAGGGAGTAATGGTTGCTGTATATTGCTGTTGCCAGTCTGGCTTTCCCACAGCCTTCAAATCTATAGACGCTCTCTGAAAACGCATCTCGTTTTTTGAGGTGACCTTATCCCTGATAACACTATTCACACTAATGCACCCTCACAACTCAACTCTGAGCCACACTCGCTCCTCTTGTTTCAGCTGTGCCCTCTTCCACTTAGAATGTAAGCTCTGTAATGAGCAGGGTCCTCCATAGCCTTTGTTTTCATGTCTGTGTTTATTCTGTCTGCCTTGTCTTTCCCTGTTTTATGTGTGTCCCTGTTTTCCCTACTGTACGGCGCTGCGGAGCACTGTAGCACCTTACAAATCTACTGTAATGATAATATATAAACTATATTTTGTAATAGAGCCTGCCTTTTTATAAACAGAGGATGTTGTGGGAAAGGAAGATGTTGCTCTAAGCAAGAGGAAAATATGTGTTACATTAATGCAAACCACACCTTGGGGTATATTTACTAAACTGCAGGTTTGAAAAAGTGGAGATGTTGCCTATAGCAACCAATCAGATTCCAGCTGTCATTGTGTAGAATGTACTAAATAAATGATAACTCGAATCTGATTGGTTGCTATAGGCAGCATCTCCACTTTTTCAAATCCGCAGCTTGATAAATTTACCTAGATATGAAGAGCTTCTTGTGCTTCCAGATGGAACCAAATCCGAATGAATCTCCAGGCTGCCTTCTTGCACGCGCAAAATGGCTGCCTCCACTGTGGCACGTTACAAATCAAAGACAATAATAATAAGAATGCCGTTTCATTACTGGTGATGGCCGCTTCTGTTTAGACAGTGGCGTTTTTAATATTGTTGTTTTTTTTGTATTGTATGGTGTTAAATAGCTGTGTTATATCTACTAATACATAATCAGTTTTCAGTACATTTTAGTACGCTTGTTCTGGCGTTCTTATACCGCTCTGATTCCAGTACAGCAATATAATGCGTGCTGCCTACCTTTATCTCCTCTTTAGTACCACACGCAGCCGTGATCTACAGCAATGACACATTAAACATATGCAGCCAGATCGATGTCTGCAGGTGATCACAGTGAGGGATGGCAGGGATAATATCCAGACTGTGTCTGTGCAGACAACGCACCGTGCTCAGACTGTCTTTAAGCGGAGAGTTTGCCCGCTTAGCGAATGCCACGCAGAGCACTGAAGTGTTCCTTCAAAGTTAGTTTATATTACAGCAGTGGAAGTGTTCCCAGCCAAAGCATCACATTATTTTACCACAGCTGGACGTGCAACTTCGACCTGGCTTCCAGTTCTAGACAGAGCACCAGACACCGCACATACCTTGTTCTTTAACTAGCAATTGTCCTCTTTGACTAGCAATTGTCCTCTTTGACTAGCAATTGTCCTATTTTTAGATGTCCTCATGTCCCCACGTTTGTCTGGCCAGCTGTGCCTTCTCCTTATATATCTTCGTATATGCCACAGTATTATAATAGTAATTTTACAAAGAAACCAACAGAAATGGTGTAATATAAGAAAATTTGCGCAACATTTTGGGGAAAGTGGAGAGAAAGGTCAACGTAAGAGGTTATAATCCATGCGCAAGCGGGCTCAGGAGAAGTTTAATGAGTTGGTGAATGAGAGCTTAAAAAATAAATAAAAAATTGCCCCTCTCAGCAAGAAGGAGAACTAATGTGGTACCATACTGAGGGACCTGGAGCTAAGGGGATCTCCCCTCCTTCTAGCACTAAAAAATATAGCAGTAAAAAAAAATATTTGAAACTATCCTTTAAGTAAATCATTTCTGCCCCTAATCCCTTCTGCAGGGAGACTTCACGGAATGACTGAGACTAGAGCAACGATCAGCTTTGTGCATAACACCAGGACTAATTGCAAACAAATGCTTTTTTAGAACCTCCACTCTCCCTACTCTATTACTACCAAGTCCCTACCAAGTTCCTCGTCCTCATGGACTCTGGGCAAAGGACTGTGTGTATGTATTATTCCAGTACAGTTTCTGTTTCCACTGGTATATTATCCATTGAGAGGACTCTGGGGAACAACAGTGATTGGCCTTGCTAAATTATGTATTAAAAATGTACATTTTAGATTAGAAATGACTGAGGAGACGTCAGATTCTTTCAGGTTACAGTTGGGTGAGGGGTAATCTTAGTAAAAAAAAAAAAAAATGTATTTGTGGAAATGATCATTTAAGTAGGTGGTTTAGTGTTTGTGATTTTTGGTACACATCCTGTTTAATAAATAAAGCACATATGCAATACTTTATAATTATACACTCTCTTAACTGTCAACGCCACACATTAAATTGGGTTTGTATATAGTCATGACACACTGTCAACCTAATTAGCGTTTTTAATGCGAGCCAGTAAAAATTTGGGCAATGAAAACCCTTCCCGTGAAATTCTTTTAAAGATTCTCTTGCTAGGCAATAGTAACCATGGTAACACCTCTTCCCCCCTGCCTCTCCCCCCCTGCCTCTCCCCTCACCCCCTTCATTCTGCGTTTGGATGATTGCACACCGACACAAGTTTTCATTTCAGAACTATTTCTTCACATCGTCCTCCGAATTCCTTTCCTGACCCCCTTCGGAGGATCTAACATTTTCCACAGGTGGAACAATTTTCGAGAACTGCAGCAAAGTTTACTTTTAACTCCAGTTTCCTAACAACGAGCGCTTAGCGGGGTGCAGGAAAACTCGTGAAGATTCTTGAAAGACGATGAATGTTTTATTTAAAGCTCTGCTCCAATTTAGTTTGATTTTTTTTTTTTTTTTTTTTTTACTGCAAATCTCGGCGTAGGTGGAATAGACGATAAAATTGTGTGAGATGTTGAGGGCTGTCACTTTTCTGCCTGGAGAAATTAAAAATAGTAGATTGAATCTACAGGAAGAATCGGCAACTTCATAGCAAGAGATAATCTATTTTTATCCGTGAAAAGCAGAAAGAGAATATTGAAGTCCGGTTATGTGATATGGTGTAAAGGTAACACTGTGCTGCTGAAAATCTTACAGCTATCAAATAATAAGGGTAACGGGTTTACTTTTTTCTGAGAGGGGGTGGAAATGAAAGAGCCACAATAAGATATCGGAACAGAGGCCCAGTTTATGCTGCGGGAGTTGGGAAAAGGAGTCTCGGAATTGGATCTTCTGCTACGCTCCGTAGGGACTGTTTTACGGATTGTCCACAACCTATGAGCTATAGAGGAGCCATTAAAGGAGTTGTCAGTTTTTACTATTTATTTATATAGCGCCCGCAAATTCCGTAGCGCTTTACAAATGGGAACAAACATTAATAGAACAATACTGGGTAATACATACAGAGAGAGAGGTAAGAGGGCCCTCGCAAGCTTACAATCTATAGGACAATGGTTTGATGCACAAGGGCACGTGCTACATCATATTGCATATTTGTCCAGCTAGAATGCAAAGGTAAAAAGTATTAGTGGGCTGTGTGATCAGTCACACAGCAATGTTGGTGAGAGGGTTGTTGTCTTGTGTTAGCTGTGTAGAAGGTGGTAATAGGGTAACCTAGGGAGATTAAGAGGGTGGTTGAGGAATATTATAAGCTTGTCTGAAGAGGTGGTTTATCAGAGAACGCTTGAAGGTTTGTAGACCAGAGGAAAGTCTTATTGTGTAAGGGAGGGAATTCCACAAAGTGGGTGCAGCCCGAAAAAAGTCCTGTAACCAGGAATGGGAGGAAGTGATGAAAGTGGAAAAGAGACGCAGATCTTGTGCAGAACGGAGGTGTTGAGTAGGGACATATTTTGAGACAAGTGAGGAAATGTATGTCGGTGCAATTTTGTTGATGGCCTTGTATGTTAGTAGAAGAATTTTATATTGGATTCGTTAAAAAACAGGCAACCAATGTAGAGATTGACAGAGTGGCTCAGCAGAGGAAGTACGATTTTCAAGGAAAATCAACCTAGCCGCTGCGTGCAAAATAGATTGTAGGGGTTCAAGTCTGACTTTGGGAAGACCAGTAAGGAGGGAATTACAATAGTCGATGCGGGAGATGATGAGTGCATGAATTAATGTTTTTGCAGTGTCTTGTGTGAGATATGTGTGTATTCTGGAAATGTTCTTTAGATGTATGTAACATGATTTAGATATGGAGTCAATGTGGGGAACAAATGATAGTTGTGAGTCAAGGATTACACCTAGGCAACGAGCTTGCGGGGTGGAATTTATGGTCATGTTATCAGCAGAAATAGAAATGTCAGGCAGGAAGCTTCTGTTTTTGGGTGGGAATATTATTAATTCAGTTTTTGAAAGATTGAGTTTGAGTTGGCGAGAAGACATCCCAGATGAAATGGCAGAAAGACAGTCAGTAACGCGAGACAACACAGATGGTGACAGATCAGGAGAGGATAGATAGATTTGTGTATCATCCGCATAGAGATGATACTGAAATCCAAAGGAGCTTATTAGTTTTTCAAGAGAAGTGGTGTAGATAGAGAATAGCAGAGGACCTAGGACTGAGCCATGTGGTCTCCAACTGATAAAGGAAACGGAGCAGAGGTGGATCCAGAGAAATTAACACTGAAAGAGCGATAAGATAGGTAGGATGAGAACCAGGATAGGACAGTGCCTTCAAGACCTAGGGATTGTAGCGTCTGTATGAGGAGAGAGTGGTCAACAGTGTCAAATGCAGCAGAGACATCCAGGAGAATTAGAAGACAGTAATGGCCTTCTGTTTTTGCTGTGATCAAATCATTGACAACCTTGGTCCGTGCAGTCACTGTGGAGTGTTGAGAGTGAAAGCCAGACTGAAGAAAATCCAAAATCAATTTGTTGCAGGGGCGGAGACAAAATTTATGTAATTTACTGCCCTGGACATTCCGGGGGAGAGTGGGCAAATATGTAATAAACTATTTACTAGGAAAAGCCAACTGACATACATTTTTATACATATAATTTATTTATGTATTTTTTTATTTCTTTTTTTTTCTTCCCAAAAGCTGGCTTAATATGAGACTAAGGAGTCTATTTAACAAGACCCCTCCGTTATGAAGAGTTTCTATCGCAGCTTATCTTCCAGCGTCCATTTTAAAAAGTAAAAAAAAAAGAAAAAATTAAAAAAATAACTTTATTTAAAAACATCCTGAGATGGTGTTCGCAATCGGTGGACTGTGGGGAGACCTGTTGTCCATGATAAATAGACCTTATATATTAGTATAGATGCTGTGTGGAGAGAAGAATACATAAGGCATGCGTTGTATACCACACGCGTTTTATGTGTTATGACCTTGACCCCGGCTGATGATGTTGTCAGGGCTGAGGGTGTTTTTCACCAGCTCAGCATAGTTGGAAATCGTGATAGACAAGTCTTGATTCTCATTGCTCCATGAATAATTTATAGTAAGCAGCAGTACTCACCGGATAAGATACAGTTACTGGGAAGCGATTCATCTCTATTCCTTCACTACATAGCCGGACAGAAATTGTCATTTAATGAACGACCTGGGGTTATTTATTTACAATGCGCATACACAATAACCTCTAGCAACCAGTAAGACATTTCAAACATTGCATAAGTTTTATACTAGTTAAAAGCAATTTCCTGATTGGTTGCTAGGGGCTATTTGTTAGTAAATAGCAGCATACATAGACAGCATTTACAGTTTAACCAGCTTGTTTTTGGACTGTGGGGAAAAAAGCGGAGTACCTGGAGGAAATCCGCTCAAATGCGGGGAGAATATACTCCACGCAGATAGATTGCAACCAGGGAGCTAACTCATTCCCCCAGTGCTGTGAGGGGGCAATGCTGACTGACCACTGCTCCACTGAATTTAGCACTTCACCTCAGCCATTTTGCTATTCATAAATGACGCCCAGCGGAGTCAGCCATTTTGTCATCTGAACCAATAATTGTGAGAGTGCAGGTGCACTACCAGGAATTAGTAAGGTGAGACACATAAGGTGTAAATAAGTTAAAGTGTAACCTTTGCTTATCTTAGAGGAGGCAGCCATTTTGTGGAATGAAATATTCATGAGTGTGCAACCTATCCATTTATTGTGAACAAAGCGCATCATTCCTTGGTTACGTCACTATTCCCTGTGATAGGCTGAATGTTTATTTATCCCAAATAATGGCTGCCTCCATAGGAGGGCGGAAGAAGAAAGATCTCAGCCATAGGCAGCAATAGATAATCCGTCATATCACCTATTAATTATAATTAGACCACTCAGTATTCTTATTACCAGTGTTTCATACGGTGTTGTAGGTTTTACATTAAAAAAAAATAAAAAAATATCCTACAAAAATTGTGTTCCGGTGGTATTTACGTCTCTCTGAATCACGGCAAGTCAGGGGTTACATGAATTTTATTTTCATTGTAAGCGTGGTAAATTTGTCTTTCTCCCGGAGCCAGCTGTTGGACTATTTGAAGGTGCAGTTTCCCTGGTAACTAACCTCTGGGTTGACGGATTTGAAATGTGTGACTCAGATTTAAAATGTGTAATCGATACGCAGTATTGGCTTCTTTTTTACTTCACTTTGTGGAAAAACAGAACTTCTAAGAGTCGACAGAACGAAACTTTTTTGTATTCGGATGAATTGTGTACAGCTGCGGTACGACGTTACAGGGGTTTCCTCATCATCATCATTTATTTATATAGCGCCAAAATATTCCGTAGCGCTTTACAATTGGGACATGAAATAAACCCTGTGCTCCGTCCCTTCCTTCCCAGTGGTTATACTTTGGTGTCGGATCTCTTCTGCTGCGGAGACAGCCGCGCAGCGCCAAAAGAGGTCAGCGGAGATCTCGCTATAGACGTGTGCTGTATTCCGCTACAAATGCGTGCCGGAGCTTTTCTAAATAACCTGAGGGGGTACCGGTGGAGGCGAGGACTATTATGGTGAAGCGGGTAGATTTAGTTCAAGGGTTTCTAAAAAATCCCAAGCATGGGATAGTCACAATGGGGGCAGGGCCACAACACTAGAGGCATGACCACAGAGTGTGTGGGCGTGGCTTGGACTCTTCTGTCCGCGGAACCCTGTTCTCTCCTCGCATTCCATAGAATGTGGAACTCACTGTTTACCCAGATGGGGTAACGCGATTGGTCCAATAGGATCATCTGATTTACCTCTAAACTGCCAGGACACGAACATATATTTTTTTTCTACTATAAGGAAGGGAAACTCTTTGAGGAACGGCCTTTGGAGGAAGGAGGTCTCGTGCTGCGTAAACTTGGACACCTCACCCTGCTGAGCCTCGCACACACGCAGCCGATCTGTCTGCCGTGTTTTGGAGGGTGTTTTTTGGTAATATTTTGCACAATATTTATGATGTTTTTTCTACAATATTTGTGACGTTTTCTGTACATTGGGGGCGGCATGGCGCTGAGAGGGGTCAGGCCGCCCCCAAACCCTGGCGAAACGCCCTTAAATTACTTACCAGAGGCCATTATCCTCTGTGGTCAGGGACGTACCTCCCAACTACCGCGCATCGGAACAAATGTGCCAACGGCAGGACAGTCCTCCTAAATAGGTGCTGTCCCATGGAAATCAGGACAGTACCTATAGAAGTCGGGACAGTTGGGAAGGTAAAAAGTGCACCTGTCCTCTTCACACAGTGAATTGGACCAGTACTCATGAGAATGCAGCCTAGGATCCAGTAACATCATTTAGACTCTCTTGGGCTGATTTATCATAGGGCGTGATATATCACTGTGTTCTTTTTTTGTTTGTTTTTTTTACCCTATACATGAAAGGTTCAATACCTTTGCATAAGGATGCCTGTTTGACAAGTATGGCGATGACAGATTAAAATCACTTTAAAAATACATTATTTGTTGAATAAAGAATTATTTTTGATGTTTGAAGGATTATAAATCTCTTTCTTGAACTTGTGCGAGCTATCTCATGTCTTGAGCACATTTGCAAAGATTGGCACGGCAAAGCTAAATTTACCACTCAGGCAGCTGAATAAAGCGATATTTTTTGTTAAATTGTGGCGATAATTCTATATATATATATATATATATATATATATATATATATATATATATATATATATATATATATATATATATTTTTTTTTTTTTATTTTTTTTTTTTTTTTTGCTGTAGTGAAAAAAATCCTACTGATTGCCGAAGTTGACCTACTTATATTGATCAATAGTCATAAGACGCTGGTTCCTGGTCACTTGATCCGCTATTTTCTTATGAATCTCAAATCGGCTGGCTCTACAGTGTGTAGGAAACTTGATCTTTAGAGTTTTACAACTTTGGTTCTACAAGCAAGATTTCAAGGATATCCCTTAACCTGTCAGATTCTTACAGCCTGCCTCTACCAGCAATCAGTGACTGTAGGCCACATCTGGATACCCAAATGAGTTCTTTAAATAATAATAAAAATCAAATTGCTTAGACTTTTAGATTTCTGTTGTATTACTCATAGAAGTATCCATTACCAAACGGGGAGAAGCATAAACCCATCATTTCACTTCTATTTAGTGTATTTCTGCAAAATGTGGCTCGGATGTGTTTTACTGAAAACATTTGTTTTTGTCGTGTTTGTTTATTGCCTTTCTGTCTTGCCTTTGTCATAATACATCATCGTCTTTTTGCTATGCCATGTGTTGACACCTTTTGGCAGAAAGAGGAATAACTGAAATTCTTGCAGTGCCTGTTCCATGTTCCGTACTACCCAATAAAGTATCGTTTCTCCCAGTGTGTGAGTGTGAGAATCTTTTTTGTGTGTTTGTGTATTGTTTTTTATTTTTTTTATCTTAGTGTATGTTCACGTATTTCTCAAACTATCAGAGGTAATGTAATCTAGGGTGGAAAAAAAAATCTATAATTCAAGATAACTTTCTCTCTCGGCAGCTAATCATTTTCTTTGTGGCTTTTTCTTTACGTCGGAACTTCCAGGGTTCCAGGCGTTGATTTTTGTGTCTTGTCCAGTTTGCTCCGACATTTAAAACTCTCCAGGTGCTGCAGCCTGGAGAATTATGGCTGGCAGAGTTAAAGGTGAATGAGTAATTTGGGGGAATTTATAACAATAGGTTTGCCAGATAGCCAATGGGCATCCCTGTTGCTCACGTATACTGTATATACACACATGTATGTTTATGTCTTGACCCACATATAAGCACATACATGCATTATTACTGATAATAGCCAGGAAAATAACCAAAGCATGTCATTGGACTCGGAGAATAAGTGGGAACTGAGAAGTGTAATCATGCTGGGTTATGCGTTAGTTGAGAAGATAATCGAAGTTCTGCTCCGGAACACGGGTTAACTGTACAGTTGTCTCTCACATCTGTCAATCCGCTTATGGTATAGCCGCCCATTGTACTGTGTATAATTAGGTATTAATGATCTGCAGACAGAGTCTATCACAGCTCAACAAATCATTAATGGCTCTATGTAGAACAATCACCTATTGGCTGCGGTGAACATACCACTAATGAGGTAATTTCAGGGCTAGGGCTGAGCAGAAAGGGCATTGATCTTCTGAGAGGAGGAGAACTGGCTGGATGGGAATTAACGGGAATTACTCCAACAAGTGAATTATCCACTGCGCGGATATATTTTTAAAGAGTTAACGTCCGCTTCTGTCGCGGTTCATTGAGCTGCTGCAACGCATTGATCAGTACACAACCAACACACGGGGTTAACTTAAATCATCGAACCTGACTAATGGCATCTGCTTCTGATGCCCTTGGTAGAGCTGGCATACATCCGATTAAACACACGGATCTGGAAGGAGAGGGTTGGCGCCATCCAAGAGGAAAATTAAAAATCCATGTGGTAAAAAAGTTACTCTTTTCGCCGTTTGATAAGTTGGAACTTTTCGTCATCCCCATAGCGTTCCATGGGCGCAGTGATACTTGTCGAAAACAGGGTTAACCCTTTGATAAATGTGGGGAAGCGAAACGTAAGCCTTTCTCTGACGAAAACAGACGTTTAAGGCTTAGCAACTAATAATAATAAATACACCTTTCTCTTTTTTTAAAATTTATTTTGATGTTTTTAAATACTCAGCCCACTCTTTAGTACACATTTGCAGAATTTCATTCCTGTGGACGTGGAGACTTTTTTTTTTTTTTTTCGTTCCAGCTTGCCTGAAAAATTGGTGTACTGTACCCACATTTCTGAGGAGACGGAGAAAGTGCTTGCACCTCCAAGCCGGGAGTAACATGTTTGGGATGTTTTTCTTTTGCAATACCTGCATATAATAGGATTTTGGAGATTCCTATAGCTGGGACTCCTGTTTGCAAGAAGCTAACTCGTGTCAATGCCCTAAATTTCATGATACTCCCAGGACGCACTTCCTGTCTTGCTAAATCTAAGCTGCTGCAGGTTCCACTTATATTATTAAAGGGAATTTAGTCCAGGAATGCAGGTTGTTTTATATAAAAGAGCAAATGCTAATGTAAAAGTCCCTTGTACCTTAACAGAACTTGAAATGTTTGACATTCTCTTTACATTTGCTTTGAAGTGGACTGCGAGCTGTTCTCTATCAGAACTGGCCATTATTCCTAAGTGGAGTCAGAGACAGGAAGTCTGCTGTGTGTATGGAAATATCTTCCCCCGCAGTTCTATCTGAAATATATTCGGTTCTGATAAGCTACTGAAATTTAGAGTCATTAATGTTTGTTTATAGAGTGTGGCAGATTCCGCAGCACCGGATATCATCGTACAGATGTGACATACATGCAGTACATGGATACAGTAAGCATAATACTAGATATATGGGTACAATTAGTCATAAAAATAAACACATGGATGTAATTGCACAATAGCAACGTGAGGTAGAAATACAGAATGAGTCGTCGTTCGATCAGAAATCTTGTTTAGGGAAATACAAATTTCAGATTTATAGTTAGAAAAACATGCCCACCAATCCCAATATATTATAAAATCTATTCCAAACTATAGTTTAGTCACAAAACTATGGACCCAGTGTCCTCCTTTGACGTTTTTCCTCTAATATCATAGTTATGAACTATTTAATTGTAACTTTGATGACTGTTTTTCCAAGGACAGATGGCAAACGCACAAAAGTTATGAGATAGTTTGTGCATATTACAGCTAATGAGATTGAGTAGGTTAAAGAAAAAAATAGATCATTACTCAGGAAATTGAACTTCTGTGCACTTGATGAAAGAAAGAAAATAAGTGTTTGAATAAAAGTAGCTTGTCGTATCTGAAGGGCACCATTTGTCCACATAAAGTGGAGGAAGCCATTTTGTCCGCTGAACCAATATTCATGAGAGTGCAACCAATCTATTAAGCAGTGACTGGAGACATGACTGTGGCATATTGATCCTCAACGAATTTGGCTTTGTGCCTCACATCATTGGGGGTTGCAGGGCAGGCTAAATAAAGCTAAGCAGGAGAAGCGCGGTGGTCAGGATTGGTTTATTTGTACTTCCCAACCTTCTCTATTTAGGTGGGACAGAGCCAGTTTGAGGGCTCTGTCCCATCATTTTGATTGGGCAGCTTTGTCCCATGGGTGGGAAATTTGGGAGGGGTCTCTCATTCATTGCTGCTCTGCCTGGTAGAGCATTGATGAACGGGTGCCATGTGCACTGGTGCCTATGGCACTAGAGGTGTATGGAGGGGACCTACCTAGCACTTCAAAAGCCCTAGGCACACCCCTGGGGTGTGACCACGAACCCACCATGACATGACTACACACCATGTCCCGATGCCGGATAACCAATTGTCTGCTGGGAAACCTTGGTTCCTGGCATTCATGTGGATGTTGTTTTGACACATGCCACTTACCTAAACATTGTTACAGACCAATCACACCCCTTCATGGCAACGGTATTGTTCAGGATTGGTTTGAGGAACGTGACAGAGTTCAAGGTGTTGACTTGGCCTCCAAATTCCCCAGATCTCAATCGGATCGAGAATCTGTGGGATGTGCTGGAAAACAAGTCCGAGCCATGGAGGCCCCACCTCGCAGCTTACAGGACTTAAAGAATCTGCTGCTAACGTCTTGGTGCCAGATACCACAGGACACCTTCAGAGGTCTTGTGGAGTCCACGTCTCGATGGTTCAGAGGTGTTTTGGCAGCACAAGGGGGACCTACACAATATCCGTCAGGTGGTTTTAATGTTGTGGCTGACCTGTGGTGTGTGTGCGTGTGTGTATAAAATAAAATTAGCTGGATTGCAATATATATATATATATATATATATATATATATATATATATATATATAAATTTGCAATTATATTTACTGTATACAAAACAGTGTGTGGGCAGGAAATATCGTGACAAGTATTGAATTTTTTAATAACTGTCACAATACTTCCTGTTCCCCACTGTTAATTACTTTAATGCTAATTCTTTTCTCCGATCAGCCAGTGTAAATACACTGATGAAATTACTGGGTCAAAAGTCCCCACCTACGAATATAAGGAAAATAAATACGTTGGACTAAGTCAACAAGCTTGTTTTTTCCCTTTTCCTAATGAGTACAATAAAATTAAGCTCGGTAATGTACCGTGCCTTGGTCGCTTAGGCCGAAAGACTCAGACATGGCTCACGGTTGCTATGACAACTGGCCTGTCAGTATGGTTTATTGAGGTCCAATGGTAATTCTCATTCCCCAAAAACATGTTGTCAGATTCACTTTTATTCAAAGAGCACTGGAAATATTTTCCATATTATTGCCTTGTACTTTCCACATAATGTGTAATTACATTTAAGTGTAACCGTTTTGGCAGTGATGGAATAGTAAAAAAGAAATATCCATAATTGTAGAGACTTTATTGCCTTGGTAAATCCCCATGCAGTGATAGAATTCTACAATACTTTTCCCCATGTTATTATGCAGTTACCTTCTACACTCCCGTAAAACTGCCTTTTACATACTGCTTATAGGGGACACGTCCGCAGACAAATACTTCTTTTTTTTGCCTTACTTTCCTTAATGACTCAGGCCCCATATATTGATTAATCTCAAAACAGAAGTAAATGTTCTCCGGGACAAACCATGTTACAGTGCAAGGGGTGCAAATTAGTTTATTATTTTGCACATAAGTTAAATACTGGCCATTTTTTTCATGTAAGAAACAAATACTTGATAGCTTTATTTGTACACTGAAATTTAAAGTTGGTCTAGGACATGCCCTACCCCAATTATAAATCTGTCTCCACATTTTAAATTTACCTCCCCCTCCAATGCAACATGGTTTTGCCCAGGTGCAAAGTTACTCCTTTTTTATGCTGTGCTCTCCTTAATGACTCGGGGCCCATTAGGTGCAAATTACTGCATTTACAAAGATTAGAAGGGATGAATTCAGTTGCCAGATTCTAATACAATCCCGGAAGGAAAATAAATGAATCTGTATTTTAGCCATGCCCTCGTCACCCGTTACAGTCTTCTGGGCTGCTGACATGGATCCTGACTGAGCAGAACATGATGCATTACGGGTCACAGCCCATCATTGAGCTCTGGGCCCCTACACAGCTAGAAACCCTACTGTTGCAGCAATATGTATTGTGCATATATACCCCCCATTGCCAGCCCATTTGCACAGAAAAGCTCCACTATTGCCAGACTGCACATATCCTCTATACCCCCCCCCCCCAGTTGCAAAAATTGCTACCCCCCATTGCAGGTACATTCACACTGCCAATGAAGTATAGTGGAACATTGTTCAATATGAGAGTTTAGCGCTTATTGTAATGAATGATCTGGTATCGAGAAGTTGTACTAACAAAGGTGACCGTAAGTGTTGACCGTTCTATCTCTGATTACCATCATCATCATTTATTTATTTATATAGCGCCAACATATTCCGTAGCGCTTTACAATTGGGGACAAACACAGTAAGCTAATAAGCAAACTGGGTAAAACAGAGAGGTGAGAAGGCCCTGCTCGCAAGCTTACCAGCCAGTGTGTGGATCCTACAGACACGTAGGATATGTATAAGATAATATATGTATGGAACACGGTAGTCCTTCATATTAATATAAAACATCTTAAAATATACATCATAAAAGTTTAAAAAAGGCTCTAACTACCCCTTCGATGTTTGCACATATTGATTTATAATAAGAATAGTGGTTCTTATAGTGGGTAGCCTACACATCTATATCAGCAAAGCTCTACTCCGCGCCTTAGAGTTATATTACCACCTAATCTTCAGTGTTTCTAACCTTCCCCTTCCCAGTAGGCCTAGGAACTGATTCATGCCGCTGTTTTTCCTGGGGCTCTGTGGTTCATCTCGTATGCCCTGGCCAAAAAACAGTGCTGCCATGGGGGTATGTAAGCAGGAGGACCAATCAGAAATTACAATCGCAGAGACTGCGGCTTCTGATTGGCTGCCCATGGGAGTGTGAGGGCCATTCTAAAGTGTCGGTCCTATGTTATAGAATCGGACAAGCCCCCAAGACTCCGCAGAAGTGAAGGAGCAGGTTCTTAACATCTAACTATTAGTTTGTTAATACAGCTTTAATTAAAAAAAAAAAAAAGTAAATTTGGTGGTAATAGAGCATTGTTGATATTTTTACAGTCTGTGCATTGCGAGTGATCAGGAAATGCATACTACTAGACCTAAATATTAGTAAGGGGAGTGAAGATTGTCAATACTGGAAATGCCTAAAACAAGCCTCAGATTTATCACAGAATAAACCCTCATGTGACTCGGTGCAGTTATTCTTGTAAATTGGAGACTTTAATGCAGATGACTGTCACCGAGGGGTCAAGATAGATGTCTCACCGAAGAATCCCATCACTATGGTAACATCCGATGGTGGAGATATTAAAGTAAACCTTTTTTTTTTTTTTTGCACAAAAATATCTTCCTTTGTAGGATAAAATAGAAGCAGCGCTCCTGGGAGACCGAGGTATTTTCAGTGTACAACCGCAATATCTATCAGCTTGTTCCTTCTAAAAGAACAGGAGTCAGAGGTCAGGTTTTCATTATCTGTGTTCCAGGCCCTGGGTCAGGTTCCTGCCGAGTTGTCGGCTCATTATTTCTATTAATAATTGCGCTTCTAGATGGAAGTTTTAAAGCTTAATTTAATGCATGGAAAGCCTGACAGCAGCTCTTTATCACATCACAAAATATGAAACAAGCTTTGCCTCCGACACAAATTTCCTTGCTCCGGTATTGTAGCTTTGCGTCAATTTGGACATTTCCTGCAGCAAATGTTAACACCTAGAGCTGGTCTCTATGGGAGCCTTCATTAAATACATAGTACACTATCTAGGGTTGCTCTGAGAACACTGACATGCTGGTAAAGGGTTAAATGCTTTGCAGAGAACTGATGCATTGTTTCGGCAAACAAGTAACTGTAATTGTGACCACCTGCCGCTATGAGGGCGAGCTCAGACGACTGTCTTTTCAAACTCATTTGATACATGTCGGATTAAATTCCCAGCTCGCAATTAGATTCTTATTCCTTCACCAGAAGACATCCTACAGAATAAATAAATAAGTTTTTTGCTATGACTTTTTTCTGTTCCTAATTTCCAGTCTTAAGATTTGTCCCGGGAGCTGTCTATAGTTTTCAATACTGATCAAATACAGAGTACAATTTTTCCTGTTCTGTATATAAGATGAGTTATACTATCTATCCTTATTCTGTGGACTGTATAAGTTCCCATGCGTTGAGGATTGGCATTTAAAGTGGACCTGTCTCCAGGTTCAGAGCAGTGAAGCATAGAGGGATCCAGCATAGTTATGAGGCCTTGTAGTCTAGCTTGCAGACCGCACTTATCTCGCTCCTCAGTGAGCTTACAGTACACCTGACAGCTCTCCTGTCCTTTTGTGTCCTAACATCAACGTTAGTGAGCTGAGTAATAACTAGAAATAAGTGGAGTGTTTATACTTTAATTAAATAAGTTAACCGTGCTCTTTTCATCTCCCCTGCAGCGGGTTGTCCTGTTATGGGGGAGGTGCTTCTCTAACACAGCAGACACAGAATGACTAACAGTTTTGCAGATAGCCCTGTGTGAGTGAATTTAGAATGTAAGCTCCATTGGAACAGTGTTTTACCCAGTGGTCCTGTGAAATACAATATATTCTTTAATAAAGTTGTGTAATTTCCAGACTATTGTCTACTCTTCAAAATATCTGGCAGTAGTTCTTTCACACATCCAATGTAAACGCACACCATGGCAAGAAACTATAAGCGATTTAATTCATAGATTAATAGACGAGTTAATGAGCTCTCTTTATTATACTGTCATGGGACGCTCGTGCTTCATCTAAATTCATAATTGAATTTTAATTAAAACTTTAGCAAGCAGTGCAGATTTAATGAATCTGCCATCTAACACCCAGGGTACAGTGCCCAGGTACTTGAATTGAAACAGCTGCATAACGACACCCTAGAGGCTTAGCTGGTGGCTTTCTAGAGCAGCACTGGAAATGATACGTGTTGTGTTTTACGATCATATTATTATGACACGCCTGTGTTCTATGTACTTTGTCCCGAAAGTAATATTTGCATTTGGTGGTAAGTCAAGTGATGTCAAAACTTCTTGTATACACTTTGTGCTGTCATCTGCTCAGTATTCATTGTGCCACGTGTCCTTATTGTGATTTAAAAGCCTTATAATTTACTATGTGGTGTAGATTATAGCACAGCAGTATGTAGGTGAGAGATGGTTTCTATCTGGGACAAACAAAGTAAATGATTGCTCGTGCAATGATCATCTTATTCACTAGGGGTCACTCTACTATTTAGGTAAATCCCCATAACCCCCTTGTAGTAGAGCTATTGTGTACCAGCTAATAAACTAATTATCCACACTTTCTTATATTTAATAACAAAACTAAACTTAAGTAGACACAGTAAAGTACTTCTAAACAAATACAGCACAGTGGTTTGCGTTAATACCTCACAGCGCTGGGGTCGTGGGTTCAGTTACAACCGTTGTCATCATTTAGCCCAACAAATTCCGTAGCGCTTTGCGATTGGTCCAATTTTTGTGGAATTTGTATGTTCTCCCCTTGTTTACATGAGTTTCCTCCCGCACTCCAAAAACATAGACTGATGCGAATGATTCCATATTCCCTGTTCAACGCTGAGTAATGATTCTATGGTGTTGTTCGTAAATTACCTTTCCAATTGGGGCCTGACCATAAAAAGGTCAAGAGCCAGTGTCATGCACACAGACATGATCGCTGTGCGCAGCTATGTTATAAAAGGTAACAAAGACGTGAATTTTATACATAGAAATCACTCAGCACCGCCTTTTATAGTCACTGTGAGGAGCACTTTGTTTCACAAAGGAAGTCAGTGTAATGACAGAAGCATCCAATGTAGATTTTAGGAATGGTTCTCCAAATTCTGAAAAAAAAGTCCAGAAAATTCCATTTAAAAGGTCCCATACCTATGTAATATGTTTAATTATTATTGTCCGCAGCACCATGAAATGTGGAAAACAAGATATACTTAAAACAGGGACATACAAGGTAGTCGAAATAAAAGCAGACATAAAATGACAGGGAAGGGAGGGCTCGGATTATTAGAGAGCTTACTTTCTAATTGAAATAAATGGAATCAGTTTAATTAAAGAATGATACTTCTTTTGAATCCGTTTCTTAGATGTACCTTTCTATAAAAGAACAAACTGTTTCAGTAATTAGGATAATGTTTGTTTTTCACAACTTATTAATACGTTTCATATGCTAATTTGCATTCCAACATCTTTCGGCATGCAAATTAATATATATGTAATCACTTAATTAAAAGAACAACAGCAAACAACATACTCTATTGTTGTTACAGAGGCGTGAGTCTATCTTATAGGTGAGCAGTAAAAACCACAACGGCAGCCATGTTGTTGCCTGAACCAATATTTAACCTATCATTTCACTAGGAACTGGAGACATCACTGAGGCGTGAGACATAGTCATCAGTGTGGTAGGAAGCGTGCTAGAAATCATATATTGTACAGCAGGGATTGTGCCGCTTTATGGTGACTTTCATTAGTACTTGAAGGCTCGGAAAAAATATTTTAAGCATTTCATATCTCAAAACATTTTAGAATCACAAAATCGGGACAAAATAACCCCCCACCTTGTTCTATCCAATCCCCGTCCACAAATGTTCGAATTGACGTTGAGCTCCACCCACTTAAGCCACACCCCTTTCACAGCCTGCAAAATGGCATGTCCTGCCAAATATCAGGACAGTTGGGATCTTTAGGTCATTTTACTTAGGCCTTGGGGAATCCAATTAGCTGCAACCATGCCGGAGACGCTTCACGACGGATATTTTTACAGAAATATCCGCACATTTTTTGCTTGAATCCCATAGAGGTGCGAGGAAGAATGAGCGGATATTTCTACCCTAGTAGCGGTAAAAGTGCGCAGCCGCGATGTTCCCCAGATCGCTAATTGAATCAGCCCCTTAGAACCTTTATTTAATATTCAGTCGTATTTAATATTCATCTGCTCTAAGGAGCAAAGATCATACGTCCCAGTACTATCTGTCTCATTTCATCTGAAAGGTATTTGTATATTCTTGTTTCTATCACTGATCTGCTGAATTAATGAATCTGGGCTTGGTTAATGAATTTTTGTTAGACTTGTTTTACATGAATTTATTAATACCAGGTAAATTCGGTCAGTGGGAGTGAGCAAATATCACTCGGGTAACGTGGGTCAAACGAATGGCTCCTTAATTTCTCTGTATATACAGTATGCATTTATTTCTATTAGTAGAAGCTGCATTGCTGTGTTCTCAATTAATGTAAAGCAACATATCGGCCATAGATCCCGAGGCAACAGCGCCCCCGGTGTCCAAAACATTCAAGGACACAGTAGAGATGCTCTTGTTTTTACTCGGAAAAATGAGCACATTGTAATAAATTGATAGAAGTATTCAGCGCGGCTAAGTGTATTCACATATATCCCAAAATAATATATATTGGGAAATTTAACAAAATATCAGCCGGCATATATCAAGTGCAAGAAGCAAATTACAAACATGTATGTATTTGTAAAACCAAAAAAGAAAATAAAGAACACTTATATTTGATTGACGGGTGAGTCCGTGTATTGTCTGTGTACTTCTATCAATTTATTACAGTTTTTCTCTTTTGGGAACATTTGTGTGGTTCCATTAGGAGGATTAACAGCAGCTGAGATTAACGCAGTTCATCACTGTTTACATCTTTTTCAAGACGAGCACATTAACATATACTTTTTAAGGAATTAGTGCTTCATTTATTTTTTAAGTCTTCCTTAGATTACAGTTTTACTCGTTATATTATCAAAAATGACGAATTTGCTCCTCTGGGTATGCGAAAACGTAACATAGAAACGTAGAATTTGACTTCAAAGTTGTGTTTTGTTTGTTTTTTTTTCCTGTGGGTTCTTTTCCTTTTTAAGCTTTTCAAGTTTTCCAAGTCTTAATAATAGCAGTGTATGTCCAATGCATTCTTGAATTATGTTACTTTGAGTCTGCATCACAAATAATGGGAAATTATAGGACCGCTCAGTGGTTAGCACAGTGGCTCAGTGGTTAGTACTTCTGCTTCACAGCACTGGGGTCACGATCTGGGGCTGGCTGGCAGACTTCAGCCTGGGGGGCAAGCACACAGCACTGGCCCATAAGTAGCGGTCTATCCTTAACGGGTTGTTTGCGGTACAGCATATATGTATCAGTATAGAAAAGAGGTTATTTTAGTGTTGCCTAATCCAGCGTTACATTTATTGTTATAAATGTAAATCTTAAATAATGAAAATAAATAATGCAACAAAAAACAAACCACCCTTTATATTTTATTTTATATGTTCCTTCCCTACTTTACAAAGCTGTCTGATTATAATCTGACACCCTGGCCAATCAATACTGTGGTGATCACACTCACACACAGTAATTTGTTGCTACAGGGCCCCTGTAGTATAGGAGAGGAGCTCTGAGCACTGTCATTAGAGAAGCGCGGTGCAGGCAGTCTATGCAGTCACTCTATCAGTGGATGACACAGCCATATCGAGTAGTATATGATGCTGCCTGCACCGCGTTCGACCACTGGACCACCAGGTTCTCTCCCTCCACAGCTTACCTTTGTGGGAGTAGATGCTGTCTCTCAGCGGTTACACATCCCCGGTGTCTGCTGCCTGCTGATCTTATGCTACGTTGCTGCTTGGCTGGATCCTGGAATGTTGGGGTCCTGTTTGGATAAAAGAGAGTTATTATTCACCTTCTCAAAAGTTGAGCTGTGAGTGAAGAATCTCCATCCCCACAGCCAGACGGAAATTAAATCAGTAGCTTTATCTGTTTAATAAACAGGCCTACTTACACCCAATCAGATCCAGAATTTAATTAATAGCATTTAAGTGTAATGTCTATTTCCCTCCATATAGCCCCGACATCAAATTAATAGCACCCATGTTTAATAAGTAGGCCTCCTTCCCCCTAACCAGCCCGACATTAAATTAAAAGCCTCCTTCTCCCCAAGCTATCCACTATAATACATTAATAACATTCCCATTTACAAAACAAACATTCCCCCTCTTGTCTCTAGCCCCCCCTTTTCATCAACCACCTCTTGTCTCCAGCTCCCACCATTTCATCAGCTCCATCTTTCTACAGCCCCCCCCTTTTCATCAGCCCCCTCTTATCTCCAGTCTCCCCTTCTCATTAGCCCGCCCTTCTCATCATCCCCCCATTCATTTAATTAACTGAGCGCTCCGGAGCTTTTTTTTTTCTTCTTTCTGTAACTTCTTCCACGCCAGCTCCTCTTGTTTCCTGTGATCCTGCAGCGCCCTGACGTCATTTTTTTTCACGTCGGGACGCTGCAGAGAGCTGATGCGCCAGCTCTCTGTCACTATTCAATGTAGTGCTGCGGTAACGAGCGGTCGGGTTTTGCGCACCTCTTCCATGCTGAGCAGGCAGCCCAAAATGTTCCCGGAGGGCACATGCCCCCCTGCCCCCGGCCCAGCCCGTCCCTAATCATGAGTTCGAATCCTGACCATGGCCTTATCTGTGTGGAGTTTGTATGTTCTCCCCGTGTTTGTGTGGGTTTTCTACAGGTTAATTGACTGCTGACCAAACATTTTTATGTGTGTGTGGGGTCATGTGAATGACAAATACCTGAGCCGCGAGCTGAAATCCAGCTACAAATTACCGTATTACATGTATTAGTTTTTCCGCGGCTGGATTTTCGGCGATCCCGCCCACAATTGAATATGCCCCTTGAAGTCTTGGCTGATGAATTTTGTTATGTAACCCATACACCCATGCACCATTTTAGTAACACTTTTCTGAATCATTTCTATTTTATTAATATAATTTTGGAGATGAGGCCTCCAGAAGAGCAGGTGAGGACGTATAAACTGTCATTATAATCTCCCTCTTCCTGCTACTATACTGTATTGTAGTCAGAACTCCAAAATCTGCTCCCTCGTCACCATTTATTCTCTATCTGCTTTCAAATGTTCGTGTCCCACATGCATTATTTTACTTTTTTTTTTTTTTATGTAATTCATAGCACCTATTACATTTAAGAAACTACACTATAGTCCATTTCTTTTATGTTCTCTAAATTACTACACATTTGTTTTACCCATTTTGGGGCATCAGTCCTTACCCCGCCATTGCTCCCACAAACTATATCTATTTTATATAATGGTATTTTGTTTGTTTTGTAGGAGCGAAAAGATTAACCAACAGAGCGACCCTATGGTATGTGCCGTTATCTCTAACAAATGTGGACAAAGTCATTCAAGTTCCTCCGATACAGGTAATTTTTGCTCATAATCGGTGCTCAACGTCTTAGTTTGTTGGAGGTTAATTGGTACAGTATATTAACGGTTATGTTGTCTGGAACTATTGAAAATAACAGAGGGTTGATAGAGGTTGTCTTGGGGTTGCATTCGTAAATGTACTAGTTTCATATAGAAGGATGTCATATTCTGTGTATTACAAATACCAGTGTTATACGTTGTTGGGACCATAAATATTTTGCTATCTCTGATATATAATCTCTTCAGTATTTACTGGCCAATATTGAGAATTATAGGGCCCACGCAAATATGCAGATTTTGTTTGTAGCTTTTGCCTAAATTAGCAGACTGATGGGACATGTGTTGGCCCTAAAACAATTGGCCTAGATTATCAGAATCCTGAAGGACCAGAATTGGCCATCAATGCATAACATTCTGAATTTCGGTGTCCTTTGTTTGTAGTTGCCAAGCAACAGGTATCGTGGGCCATCTAAAGATCCTTTATGTGTGTAGCTAAATTAGGTACAGTTTTGGCCATTCATCAGTTGGGCCAAGTGTTCAGATCTCAACAAGTCATTTTGTAACATCAGGAGCAGGAGATTGCTCATGATGAAGGGAAGGGGAATGGAATCACAACAGATATGGTCAGAACGGATAGTCAGCCATGTGGGGTCAATAGTAGGAGATGCATGAACAGGACACAGTCACAACAATGGCTATCTCGGTGTCCTCTTGCACATATTGTCATGTTTCCATAGGTTCAGGTTTCAGGACAGTCCAGCTCTCCAACAGATGCATACTAATCTTCCCGCCGAAAGCTGGTTCAAAACTGGTCTATTTACATTACACACACAATACCATTATGATCATTTATTCCCTATAATCCATATCTTGCATACGCAAGTTGCAATCTTTTAGGCGATTAAACCGGACGTCTGAGGATAAATAGGGGATTAGAATGAAACCAAACATGATATGTTTCCTGTATCCTGAACCTTTGATCTCAATAAAGTGCTTTTAACATTATTATATTTAACTATAAACTCTATTACATTTGATTATAAACGACTGTGTATTGGAACTATTTTTAAGGTGAACTATTTACAAGTAAATGTGTCAGCGTAAGTGTGCATTATTTATCGTGCAATTGCGTCATAACAAGTGTCGTACTGATTGCAATCGCACGGTAAAACAATATTAATCAATATAGTTCACTTCATCCAATTATTTGACTTTGACTCAGTGTACACAAGACAGACAGGACTGAAAGAGAGACAGTTAAGTCTTAAGTTAAAGTCCATATACCACTGCTGGTAACCTCATAGTATCAAAATAAATAAGTGTGCAATGCAATCATAAAAGAGGCAATAGAGACTAGGCTTCCTGACAAACTGAATGACTGCCATGTCTTTTTCTACGGAAGATGGATTATTTTACAGCCTAATGAAGGTATCAGTAAAAACTGCCACTACTTCCTACCAATGTAAAGGTTATCCAACCCCTATCCCAGGAGAGGGGTTTCTGTCCAGAGCCATTAATTAAGACGCATACGTCTTACCCTCCAACTCAGGGGCCCCATGTGTGTTTTGTCTTTAGCCTATGTAATTCTAGATTGTGTCACTTCCTGGCTGAAAGGGTGAACTGTATATTACATCAAAAACGGTTCTGCTATGGATATCTCTTGGCCTGAGTCTACCTAACCTAGGGAGCAATATTCGCACCTGTGAGGGTGCCACAATTCTAATCAAGCTCGAGGTACAGTACCCTGATGCTCACTACGGGGCTGACAAGTGGGCTAAGGAACCACAGCTAAACTAGGACATTATGTGTTTGTACATGATGATAATAATAATATAAATACTAGTAACTAATGCTTGTAGGACCCAATAATGATAACAACTTGGAGCAAGCGTATATAAGCGCAGGAGATTGGCATCTTGAACATTGATTGTCTTTGTCACATGGACATTTTTAATTCCATGTGTGACATCACTATATAGAAAGCAGAGCGTGCGTTTATTTTTCTGGGTGCCAAATCGTTCAAAGGTAAACCCCGTTCTTTGTACCTGTAGCGTGGGGACATGTGTTTCACCATGGAGGGGAAAAACAAATCCTTCTGCAAAAACACCACAACATATGCACCGATGTGGATTTACCCGTAATAGAGATGACAGAATGTTTGGACTTAGCTGTGGGTACAGGAAATTGTGGAACGGCTTTGGAATAAATCCTCGTGCAGCAGCTGCTAAAACGGATCCACGAATTGGCAGATGCATTGCTCCTAACACAGTTAATATTTCAGACGCTAAGGAGTCTCCAGAGATAACTATGGAGGATAATTATGTAACCTATAAAATCCTTTGTTAACTCATTCACTACTGTCGCGCAGTAGATTTTCTTCTCCCCAGTGTAACCCGTTTTACGCCAGCTTGTGTGAACATCGCTCTCCTTTACCAGACCATTTGCCCGTTGCACTTCACAACGTATATCTGAATTGTAGCTCTTTCTCTTCTATACATTCCAATCTGTTGCCTAGAACTTCAAAAGAATTTTTTTGTAATTCGTAGCTGTGCACAACTACATACCATATAGACATTCCTCATGGTGTTTTACATCAGGAAAACATGAATACAACGATTGGACTAGTAAATGTGTCATTCATATTTGCATTACAATAAATTATTTAAATGCATTGATGCATCCCAATATATGCTACTGTAAATAAAATTGAATATTCAGGACTCAGTCAATACATATCTAGGAGTCATTGGACCTTTGAAGCAGGCAATGCATTTTTAATATCTCCTCTAATTTAGCAGCCTAAATTTAAATGAGCTATTTTTGCACAGTGGATCATTTTTGGTTCAACCAGGACTGTCTTATAATAAAATGAAATGTAATACCACGGGAGGTGAATCTAAGTTTTCAATTTGGTACTTTTACACTGTCAGTATGTTTGATTCAGGGGCTAATCAATATTTATACCCGAGCAGAAATTATTTTAGTAAATCTGTCAATCGGTATTTGCTATCGGGAGCCAAGTGCATCATTAAGAGAACACTTGATATCGGAGAGGATAAAAGCTTTTCAGCGACAATGAAAAGGCTGCATGTAACTCGAGCAAGTCGGCACAGAAGTTTAATTTTATATTTCAGCCGGAAAATGGGCAAATTAATTGCATAATTGAGCTGAGCAGAGTGAGAAGGATTGTATTTCTGGGTTAGAGAAGAGATTTCAGACTAGAGGGCTTGTTTGATTCTGCATTATTCAGAGTTGTATAGCTGAATAAGCGTTTCAGAAAATTAGTACAGTATATGGGAATTAAATCACCCCATTGGACAATATGTCAGAGATGTGGTTCATGAACCACAGGATTCCAGTTTTAATGAGCCTCTGACTGGCAGTGCATGTAGTCCTACAATAACTGGATATCCAGAGTTGATCAATGCAGCCCCCAAATGAATCAATTAGTTACCACTAATCATCAAGTTAATTTTCCTAGGAGAGGTGAGTTTACTTTGCTGAAACCTCTGTGTCCCAACTTTGTCAGGCTGGAACTTGGGGTTAATAAACAGGTCAAGCTTGGGAAACCCATAGATCTCTTGCTATGTACTAAGGTACATCTATATAATAGACCATTCACCATGTATTCATGTTGTCTTGCTATGTGTATAACTGATTGGCCACTGGTTTGCATCGTTTTATTGATGATGTCAGCACAGTGGCGAAGTGATTTGACCCTAGTCCAGTGTTGGCTAACCTGTGACACTACAGGTGTTGTGAAACTACAAGTCCCAGCATGCTTTGCCAATATGTAGCAGTTTATTGCTGGAAGGGTATGCTGGGACTTGTAGTTTTACAACACCTGGAGTGTCATAGGTTAGCCAACACTGCCCTAGTCTATCTCTCTGTCTGTCTGTCTGTCTGTCTGTGTGTGTATGTTAGGAAATTTAGACTGTAAGCTCCAAAGGGGCAGGGACTGATGTGAATGAGTTCTTTGTACAGCGCTGCGGAATTAGTGGCGCTATATAAATAAATGGTGATGATGATGATGTCACTTTTATTTTGGTGGTGCAAAAAATATTGCAGCTCCAATCCTTGTTGAAAGGACAAATATACAATTAATAAACAATACATTAGGAAAAAATGAACATTAAATGCTACTTATTTTCTCTGAGTTTTGACTGCAGCATCCCTCCATCATAAACCACACTAAGCACATCACATTCTTCAAGTAGATATTGCTGATGTGGGTAAAAAAAAACTTAAATGGTAAAGGTTAGCATGTCGGTTATTTCACATAAAGCTTACAGCTGCATGACTGATCATATGCTTTGTTTTATATCTCCAATTTGTACATGGCATTTGCGTTACTAGGGAAACCACAAGCGAATCTCACAGGTTTATGATGGTTTAGGCTTCTGTCCTCTACCCCTTCTCTCTTTCTCCTGTCTAGAGTGAATCTTCAGATCATGCAAAAATAAGTATCTCATCAGCTTTCAGTAATGGTATGTGATGGGCAGCATGCCAATGCTTCTGTTATTTCGGGCATGTTAAATAGCTCCGTAATACACAATCAGTTGATATACAGAATGATTGCAGAACATTTTTTCGTCATAGTGGACCCAGATCTGTGGATGTCTCCGTAATGAAAGGACCCTGACCCTAACCTCTAACAGTCTAATACTAGCGTCCCTCTCCAGCCTACTGACCTTTTTCTCTGCAGCCTAATCCTGACCTCTGCTACCATAAGTGTAAACCCACCTCCTCTTACCCCCAAAACCTGATCAAACCTCCTTGAAATCTAAGCTCTATTTCCCCAGGGTTATAGCCTCTCCTGGTCATCTGATGACCGCTTGCTGTTCACGTCAATGTCTGATTCTCTTTCAAGAAATTATTCCCAAGATCAAAGGCCGTGCTATTTGGCAAACCATTTTGTTGCTGAACCATTGGATCACAAGAGAGAATGTAGATCCCATATACATTAATGACCAATTGTGATCTACTTACTGAAAATGTAGACCCAAAATTAATGAGGCCCTTGCAGTCTGTCAGAGTAAAGACCTACATGATTGTGGTGTAGTGATCAAGGGCACAAGCTAGGAGGAATGGGGTGTATTATCTTGCCAAATAATGGCTATTGTACACATTTCTATGTTGACTGAAACAGATGTTTCCAAAGTCTTGTCAGAATCTAGTTATCATGAAAGACATTTTCCCATGAAAGTAATTTTTTTTTCCTCTTTCTGATTTTTTTTTTTTATTTGTTAACAACTGCTCCCTATTCCCAGTGGCTATCTAGTACTTTAAAAAGGAAGGTTTCCCTTTCCATTGTAGCTTTATTGACCTGTTACTAAAATATATTCATATTATATTTGATACTTTAAAGCTACCATTACGACTTGGTGGAAATGGCCAGCTACCGTTTGTGTGGAGTCCATGCTCTTCAAGCAGATCCTGGAGCATTGTGACTCAGAGAAGGTCTGTAAGTCCGAATGTCGGGATAGGATGAGTGTGTGCGCCTCGTCATATAGACTTCCCCGGAACACTGGCTGGAGACCTGCCTGCTCCATAACCTGTAGCAGTGAGGCCCTGACGTTGATGACGTTCCCTCCATTGTCATGGAACCTTTGAGATGGAACCTCCATTGGTGTCCTCCTGTAAGGCACGTGAGCAACTTCTAGTGTAATTTTCAGTCATTTTGTATTTATTTTTGTAACCAAATAAGCTTAATATCCCCTCAACCAGCCTGTCCCTCGATTCTCAAAAAATGTTTAGGTTTACAACATGTACTTTTTTTAGCCCTGTTTTTTTTTCCCAGCTCACCAGACTACAACTGCAGTGTCTGATTACATATGGATAAGGGGACATTGTAGCTCATTGTAAATATGTATATTGTTTATTTTTAATATTGCAGTGAATTTGTTATTCATTGTTCTTAAAGTGATGTCAGGTGGGTTATGGGTAAGGATCAAGTTCCAGGACACAGGCTGACGGCTATCATATATGGAGGTGGTGAAGGCCAATTAGTATCCATTGTCCTCCACAGGAATAGTCCAGACATTTTGTCTGCAACCCAATAGGGGAGCTTCCGTGGAAGCACAGCTCATCTCCACTCCCCCCTCCAACCCCCTGATCCAACACCCACAAATTTTTAAGAGGGAGAGAGCCAGGGGTTTGCCCAGGGAGGCAAAGCACTGTGAAAATGTGACCCCCCCTGCATATAAAGAACCACTCAAGGGGAGGAGAGATTGTGCATACTGTGGATTGATTCCTGGAAGGCGCAAGGTCTGGTGTTGAGTTGCCGTTCTTTACAAGTGGACTACATCTGCAGATCCATGAGACTTCAAGTCAGGACAGCCAGGGTACTGTTACTCCTTAAGCTAGTGGGGTAAGGGACAGATGATGTGGTAAACCTGCCTGGCATTTATTTACTGTGTGTATATAATATTCTAGTAATTGTTTTTATCACAATAAATGTACTGTTGTACTTTTCTAACTTCATTTGCCCGAGTGACTATAGGGTAGGTACTGGGTAGGCTTCCCTGGCATAGTAAGGCATCCCTGGGTGGCCAGCCAGCATGACGTGGGTAGAATTTGGGCCAGAAACCCTGGCATCTTCACAATTTTCTTGGCTCATGATGCAGAGGCTTGTATGTTGTTCCTATAGCACAGAGAGGCGCTTTCATGATTGTCACAATATGACTACTAGATAACTGAGCACTCTGAGCATCTGGCATCTAGAACAGAACTCCCTTATGTGTATGTTATGTAATTGAAATATTAGATGCTGTGATCCGGAGTTTATTTTTTATTTTTTTTCACCCAGTGTCAATTTTGCCAAGGAAAGCAGCGATTTAACTTGATCGCTTTTCAAATAAAGTACTGTATAACACTGCCTCTACAGGTAGGAGAATAACTGCTCAAAAGGGATTTGGGTCCAGCACACTAGTCAGTGGCGCACGCAGGGGGGGTTTCTGAGTCTCTAGAAACCCCCCCCCTGTGCTAACTAAGTGGCCACTGTCCTATACAGCAGCCGCGGCGCTGTCAAAGAAGCGTCCGCGGCGGTGCTGTATTGTATTGTATGTAGCGCTCTCTCAGGTTTTTGTTTTTGTTTTTTGGGGTCGGCGGGGAGAAACCCCCCCCCCCCCCGACAATCCTCCGTGCGCCCCTGCTAGTTGTGTAGGAAGCACTGCCAAGTTTTAGACAACTTTTAGAAAACTAAGCCCTAATGAATTTACATTGATGAGAACAGCAAACGGAGCTCGTCTTCAACACTCAACAGTCGGGCCACGTCTCTGTGGAGTGACAATTGTACTGTTTCCACTATTCATATTTTCACAAGTGTCCGTCAATGCGGAAATGTAATTATGGGGCAGCACGGTGGCTTAGTGGTTGGCACTACTGCCTCACATCACTGGGGTCATGAGTTCAATTCCCACCCATGGCCTTATCTGAGTGGAGTTTGTATGTTCTCCCTGTGTTTGCGTGGGTTTCCTCCGGGTGCTCCGGTTTCCTCCCACACTACAAAAATATACTAGTAGGTTAATTGGCTGCTATCAAATTGACCCTAGTCTCTCTCTATGTCTGTCTGTCTGTGTATGTTAGGGAATTTAGACTGTAAGCTCCAATGGGGCAGGCACTGATGTGAGTGAGTTTTCTGTACAGCGCTGCGGAATTAGTAGCGCTATATAAATAAATGATGATGAAATGTAGACACAGAATGATTTCATGTTCTTGTTTCCAAAGACTGTGAAGTGGCCTTGGGCCTCGAAATGCATCAGGAGAACAAATAAATGCACTTGTGTAAATAAAGAAGCGGTGCGATCCCGCATATTTTGCAGTTCTCAATGAGCACTCGAGACTGACATCTTGGCAGAGTTACTCTGTATTGTGTACTCAGATAATTGTAGACTCAACCTTTTTGTGTTGAATCAGATACCATCAGGACACTTTCCTAAAAATATCGACTGCCTATATTTGTCTGTGAGCTGCCTAAAATAGAGTGAGACGGTAATACCTTACGATTTAACAGAGCTGCAATAAAAAGTCAGGTTAAAACTGGTTTATATCTTTTAAATCTATTTATTTATCTGAGAGCTTCAATTTTGGGATTTAGCGGTCCTTTAAAGATATACATATGAATAATAGTTCTTCTGCAAACAACATTTGTTGCAAATAGTTTTTGAATGGAGAAAGAAATCTAAATGATTGTTTTGTATTATCAAATATTTAGAAACAGAGATTATTTATTGATGCAAAAAACAATGGAAAATATTCACGTATTCCATGGTGTATCCAGACGGAATTTATTCTCTCTAATGATTTTTTTTTATTGTTAAACCTTAGAATAGTAATAAATCTGGTTTGGCAATGATAGAGTGTAACCAAATTCTTTCTTGTAGAATTCTCAAATCCATGTCTGTTTTTTTTAGTCCCAGTCTGATCATTTGTTGTTTTTTTTTGTTTTTCTTTGGCCAGTTAAATTCCATTTTCCATCACAACATTTACTTGATAGCTAAGCAGAAAAATGCTCTTTGGTGGAAAATCGGATTAAAATTTTCCACTGCTGTAAACACTGGGGATATGTGTATAACTGCAAATCATGTCACGTGTGGTTCAATTATCACCACGTGTACATCCTGTGATCTATCCGCATCTTTCCACTACAGCTAAATATATTTTACATTTACTTGTATCAGCTTAGTGTCAGAAGACTAATTAAAAAGATCTTCGTCGAAGAACTTAGGTTGATTATGTGTTAATAGGGTGGGGGGTGGGGGGCTGCTTTTGTGATATGTCCGTTGCATTTTATCATTCTAACGGATTTAAAGGTAAATCGTTCCCATTAACTTTGTTTAATTTTGTCAGTTACAATAAGCCTTTGTTTTCTTGAGAATTTTTATACCATTCCTACTCTAGAAGTGCTTATCGTTTTTGATCTTGGAGCAGGGGTGCACGGAGGATTGTCGGGGGGGGGGGGGGGGGGTTTCTCCCCGCCGACCCAAAAAAACCCCCCAAAAAAAACAGAGAGAGAGCATGCGCAGCAGCTCCGTTTCGCCAGCGCTGTCCTATACAACAGCCGCGGCGCTGTCTAAGAAGCGTCTGCGGCGGACGCTTCTTTGACAGCGCCGCGGCTGCTGTATAGGACAGTGGCCACTTAGTTAGCGCAGGGGGGGGTTTCTAGAGACTCAGAAACCCCCCCTGCGTGCGCCACTGCTGGAGCACTAATCTTGTGTCCCGATCCTCGTTGGTGTTATGTGGCATGTGTTCAAAGAAGTTAGTGTTGTGTACAATGAAAACAAAAACTTTGGTTAAAGCTGTGGTTCCCAAACTGTGCCCTACAGCTCGCTACAATCTCACAGGGGTGCCACTACCAGGGCCGGTGGTAAGCAAGGCAGGGGACTACTTGGTAATTATTTTGGCTTTGGGGTGCCTTTAAAAAAAAACACTTATGGAGACCTTAAGGGGGGAATTCAATTCCCCCGAATTTCCGCGGCGTTAAAACTAGCGAGCTGCGAGCAATAAAACTGTGTTGAAACTACCATAATAACGCTAATAAAGCCCATTGTTACCGTAATAACGTTAATAATGCACAGGCTGCGTTACTTTTGCTCGTAAGGCGGCCAATTGAATTCCCCCCTCAAACTGAGAGGGTTTGGGATCCACTGGGTTAAAGGTAAAAGCAGATAGGACAGTTTCCTGGAGACCAAGGGGGTGTACTCTTTGTATAAGAAGAGTGGTCAACAGTGGCAAATGCAACAGAGAGGTTCAGGAAAATTAGATGCAAGTAGTGGCCTTTAGTTTTAGTAGTGATTAAAGCATTTACCGCCTTAGGCTGGGTACACACTACAGGTTTTTCAGCTGATGATCGTGCCAACCAGACGATAAACGACCGTTTGGCCCAATATCACATTAGTGTGTACGCTCCCACAATCAACAATTATCGTTCCAAAGCACATCGTATCAATTGAATTTATAAGCAGACTAAAAATCTCTGTAAACGATGGAATGATGTTGTTTCAATTCTGCAGTGTGTCTGTACTCGCGACCATCTGCCCGACAATCTGCCGATAGTTCCTTCCAACAGCGGCGCCTTTCTGGGCTTGAATTCTTACATTTATGATGACGTCTCTTACGTCTCCCACGTGGTGCGTTGTCTAAACGCGAAGCACATGGAAATAGTGGTCTGGTAATGGCGACTCAATAATAAACCTTAATCACTGAAGTCTCTGTAGAGTGTCGGGAAAAGAAGCCAAGAGGAAAAGATCTCTGGACATACTTCCTAATGATAGATTTTCAGGGGGTGAGGGAAGAGAGAAACCATAAAAGAAGTTCTGTAAATATGCCCTACATTTTTGGGAGGCATAACTCCCCTGGACATGCCATTTTTTTTAATAGAGATCTGAAGGACTGCATCAAATGACCATAAAATCTTATGGTAATCTTATTTCCTGTTTTTATTTATTTTTCCGTTAAGGAAATATGTCAATATGTCCTGTAACTAAACAAAGGTGAGGCATGCTGATGTATCTTGCCACTCACCTCTTCTGACAGCTGCTTGATGCCGTTGTAGTTTAAGAAACAAACAAGCGACAACCGAGCTGTAGGCAGAGATCAGCGGTGATTAATCCCAGAAGAGTTCACAGACGGAATTGTGAGAAATGGTTGTTGCTATGGGAACCATGAGATAGTCAGATTACCTGGCTAGGTGTTGGCTGTCCAGCCGTTGAAGTGGAACACTTTGGTTAAAAGGAAGCCTGTGTGGTCACATGGTCCGGTGAAGGGAGGGGGGGGGTTTGTATCCACCTGATGGGCCAGTTTTTTATTAAAGTAACTTCCCACCAGTTGTAGGGGTTTTCCTGCTCCCGTTGGAGCCTTGTGGGACCAACTTAGGAAAATATATTCTCTGCAACCCTGTATGTGGTTGTCTTCCTGTATCCATGTGGGGTAGTATAGGGCTGGGGCATTTTCGACCCACAGAATAGCTGCTCTGTCATATAATACTTGGTAAGTGGATCAGTTCGACTTCTTATTCTATGATTAAGTGGCAATCTACTGTATCATGGCTTAATAAGAAGACATCTGTCAATCTGCTGTCTGCATCCGCTTGTAGAAGAAATAAAGCCAGGCTTTGAAATGAACATATATCAAAGATTCTGTATTATTTAGCTGAATAACATAGTTGCCAACTGTCCCCAATTTCTGGGACAGTCCCAGCATTAATATATTTTTTTTCTGAAAATGTATGTATATGTATATCTCTGTTTTTCAGTAATGACCCAAGCTTGGTGACATTGCCCGTCTCTGATGGCTGTATATGTTAATATGTATAGAAGATGAATATTTAATATGCAAAAAATCACGTTGTGATCAAATTTAGATATTGATTGTGATTTTAATGCTCCAACACGGGCTTCGATTCATCGGCTCTGCAGTAAAGTGTCCCTGGAACCGCTTTAATTAGGGACTAATATATATGAATTTACTTTAGTGTTTCGCCTGCAGCAGTCTGCCATGTTAGGAGGGAGGAGCTTCTCCTACACAGCAGGCAGAGAGTGACTGACAGTTGTCAGACTTGCTTTGCAGAAACGCATTGTGTGGACTGGTCTCTTAATATACGGGGACAAGGCCAGTGGTTTTAAAGCATCTCAAATAACTGAACACTCAGCTTTGTGACTTGCATCAGATCCTGTTCCGACACTGTCTGAAAGATGTTGGAGGATGTCAATTTTGGGGTATAATGGACCATTAAAAATAAAATCCATTATGTTTATATTTACCCAATATGTTCATACTCGATTCATGATATTTCTCTGGGATGGTGGTGTCTGGGTTCAGACAAATTTAATGCACAGCTGTGACTGCGAGTTTTTTGTTTTTCTTTGAAGTTTTCACACCTTGTTTTCTTTTGTAAATGTGTTTTTCTTCAATAGTCACAAGGCTGACAATGTGTTATTTATTTTCTATTGGCTAAAAATATCAACTGCGCAAATTATTTCTTGAAAGAAGTGTGACAGTACTACAGCTGTGAGACTCCGAATGTTAACTTTTTATACTGTTAGACTTGTTATGAAGATGTATAGGCAACCTTTTAGCCGATACAACTGATGCACATTCCGTAGTTACTATGGGAACCTCAGTAGCCAGACCTAACCTCACTAAACTGAGTCACAGGTGGCTAAATAGCAGGATTGCTGGAACTGTTGTAACAGGTTCCTTCCTGTCCAGGAGTAATGGTCTTGTATAGGATGCAGAGTCGCAGTAGCAAGCTTAATTCCCACATTGATTTGATGGGAGCTTCATAACACTAGTCTGTGCTGCTTGGAGGACCCTGCTACTTCCACTACATAACTTTCCGTTTCTACTTCTGTTTCAATCCTTCATCATGGCATTATGCTAGACACATCCAGCCTTGTCCTCCCTGACATAACCACACAAATGGACTGGTTACTGCCTTCTGCAAGATACGTGCATTAATCTCCTGAAATACTCTGTGCTGCTGCTAACATTCACTTGATGTTATTGGCTACAGGTTGTTCTATCCCTCCCACATTACTAAGGACTTTCCAAATGTGCAGGAATTTTAGATAGAATATAATAAGGTGCTGACAGCCTAGTCAAACGCACTTTAAAAATTCTGCCCTGTTCCGTGATATCATCCAAAGGGATCACAATCAAATTTGTGTTCAGTTTGTCTTACAATTTAGAGCAATTGACTCGTGTTCTAAAATATATCCCGAAAGTTTGTGAATGGTGAACTGCACAGTATGATTGTGTAATAAAGAAAAAATCTTATTTCTAGTATGAAAAGAAGGAGCGAGAAGCAGAGGGAAGGAAGAGATATGAAGATCAAAAATTGGAACGTCTGGAAACCAAAGAGCGGAATGGCGAATTCATTGTACCGGTCGTTAACCCAGGTAATGTGATGTATACTGTACTATTCTTATAGCGCAGACATGATTGTTGGATTTCTAAAGCACATTACTGCAAACTGAAGCGGTCTTACGGTATGAATACAGTGTTTTATGAATCAGTTATGTAATATCTTATTTTTGTTATTTTTTATTATTATTTTTTACTTTGTTTTTTAGCTGACTCTACTGCTCGTAGAGGAGGAAGGAGAATCGTCATTATTAACATTATTTTTAATATTTATTGGTATACCGCCAGCATATTCTTATCTGTGTGTAGTTTGTATGTTCTCCCCGTGTTTGCGTGGGTTTCCTCCGGGTGCTCCAGTTTCCTCCCACACTCCAGAAACATACTGGTACGTTAATTGGCTGCTATTAAATTGCCCTTAGTCTCTCTCGGTCTGTGTGTGTGTGTGTATTAGGGGATTTAGACTGTAAGCTCCAGTGGGGCAGGGACTGATGTGAGTGAGTTCTCTGTGCAACGCGACGGAATTAGTGGCGCTATATAAATAATTAGATGATGATGATGATTCCGTAAAGCGTTAAAATTGGGAACAAACACAGTAATCAGACTAGACCGGGTATTACAGACAGACAGCACTAAGAGGGCCCTGCTCACATATGGGACTGGTCTGTCTTTCCTTACTGCTAGGAGATGTTGGGTGTCTTGGAGCATTATGTAACTCACTCTCACTCTCTGTCACTGGAAATGGCTGTGATGTGTGAAATTAGCAATCAGTAGTCATCTTTTCATCTCTGGAAAGGGGGCTGCAAAATCAGGGGCATAATGTTCCCCTCCATTAAAGTAATATTTAGCTTTTTTTTTTCAACTGACATTAAATAGCCTCAGAGAGTTAGGGGTAATCAAGAGGACCAATCACAAGCTGTAATCTCTTGATCGTGGCTTGCGATTGGTCCTTCCACTGACACATACGCGCACAAACACCACACTTCTGACTGCAGGGCGGGCCACCTTCGCAAAATATTGTCCTTTTTAATTGAGCTTTAAACAACACTTGTTCTTAAAAAAAAAAAAAAAAAAAAGCCTATTTTTTTAAAGTTATTGTAAATTTAAACTACATCAAGTATTCTTTAGTTTTCCATGATAATTTAGCTACAGGGGGCGCTGTTCCATTAGAGTCTATGGCTGAACATTATCATTACCTTATTTGAGGCAAGTTAGTCTGACGGTAATTGTTGGGCAGCCGTGGACTGTGTCTGAAAAATGACAGTAGCTGGCTTAGGGATAGCACCTGTTTAAATTTATCTCTATGTAGAACAATGAGCACAAGGAAGTGTAAAGCAATTAAGTATAAAATACAAAATATAAAACACTCGTTCTCTGCAAGGGCAGCTTCACATTATTAAATCATGTTCGCGTAGCGATCTTACCCGCCTTGGAGATAAGGAACAAGTTCTCCCTGTATAATCCCAGCTCTGATTCGGACAGCCGGTCTATGCTGTCCTCTTAGGACCTCGTTTAGAGATACACAAACATCCATTTGCCCGGTGTAGTTTAAGCCCGATACAATTTTACGAGCTGATGATGACAGTCGTATCTGTTCTCTGGACATATCTATACTCTGGGCCTAAGGTTGGACTTCTCTTAAGAGATCTTAAAATAAAGACTTAAATACGCTGGCGCATCTTTGCTCCTACACAAAAGGTGCATATTTACATAGAAACCATAATGAGGACATAAGTGCCAATGTTTCTCATGTAAAGAAACGTAACAGACTGCAAGGTCATTGCTTGGTGAACTCTTTCTAGTTTCCAGTACAGTTACTAATGATTTTCAATGCCAATATGTAGAGAAGTAAGCTTCTGTTACAGAAAAACTTGTAGCATATGTTGTAAAATTCAAATAAGCTTCTACATTTATAGCTGAAGGCTTCAAGTCAAAAGATAAGTGTCTGTATTGCTAGGAGAGACATCATGTTAGATGGTGGAAGGTGCAGGGTCCTCCCAACAGCACATTGTAGTGACACGAGCCTACTGTCCAACTGGGGCAGGAAGATTGTTTCCTAGAGCGGTTTGATTGACACCACAAAGTTCATACAACTAGCTTATTCATGCTATGAAGACAAGTCTGATTTACGTAACTCAAGAACTTCTTTGAATAAGTCCGTTGTGTTCGGGCAACATCTACAGACAGCATCGAAATTTTCTGGTGTTAAAATTAAGCAGCGTACGCCCCTTTTTTATATGAAACTTTAAAATGCATGGAAGAGGGGGAGGTGTAAGATAGGAAAGCCAAAATAATTTAAAATTCCGAGGAATGGTTTGAAGATGATAACACTTTTGAATGAAAGATTCTCTCTTTCTCTAAAGCAACTTTCCCTTCCCCGTTAATTTGAGTCCGCTTTAAACTTAGAGCATTGATCAAGGATTTGGGCAGTTCTACAGATGTTGCTTGGCAACATTTCACAAGGGGTAAGCGAGTTCCTTTTGTCTGTACCCAGGCAGATTACGTTGTGTTACATCTGCAGCGTTTATTGATATCAGCTTGTAAGTATCCAGCACAAAATGTTCCCTTCTTTGTTTATACCAGTCATACATATTAAATGTGGTCCTTTTAAGAAATATATAATTTTGTGCTGCTGCAATGATTTAAGTCACTATTTTGCTGTATGTTTTTTGTTGTCTTCATTCTTGCTCTGGAATTAAATTACCATAATTTAACTTGCATGTTTTTCACCCCCCCCCCCATCCATTCTCATACTTCACCCTCCAGAATAAAGTATTTTTTCTTACTCTGTCCCCCAGCAAACGAAGGTAATCGGTGTCCACTGTCCTTTTCAAATAGGGTTCTCCATGCCTTTCATGGGGAAGCTTTGCTGAAGCCGCTCTGCGAATTCTATCTTCGGTGATAGTTTTCCCCGACCACGGTGCATTGGTAAATAGGCAGTAATCCCTAAATCCTGTTTTCGCCGGAGATGGGGGCTTTCTCCTATTGATAAATAGACCCCTTGACATTGCCAATAGTGCTTATAGTGACCATGTAATGACTATCAGGAGCCTGAATGGTAGAGTCTAGAAAATAAATTGAGAAAATAGCGTGGTTTTTATGGACACAAATGTGTCACAGAATTGCAAAGATGGCTGCTAACCGGTATTAGCACAACTGAACAGGGAGGCGCGGAGTCTAACGTACCCCCGGTATTCACAAGGAACCCTTGCAAGGGAGTTTGGGCTTAGCTGCAGAGGGTACGAAGGTCGCGGTTCTCCAAGACAGTTACCGGTGTAGCGACAGTAGTAGACAGGCGGTCCAGGTCAGAGCCAACCAAGCGGTGCAGTACACAGGGAGGATCCAGAGAGAAGTCAGGTCAAGCCAAATAGTCAAACCAGCTGGGTAGCGAGGTACCAAAACGAAACACAGGAGTATAGTCACAAGAAGCAGAGTCAGAACCAAAGAACACTGGATCAGAAGTTCAGGAAACGCTGGAGCAGGAGTGAACCAATACTCTGGCACTAGACATGTGTCAGAGGCTACTTAGACAAGATCTAATAGGGCGCTTCACTCAGATGTGCAGCTGTGTAAATACCTCAGAGTTTCCACACACAACTCCACAATAAAATACACTGTAATACACAAAATGGTACGTACACTGGCGCTCCCGTTCCTTCTTTTGTATATTTCTATATGTTTGGAGTGGAGTGTGACAACACACGTGCTGAGACGTCTGTAAGGAAACGGAGAATTATTCTACAGGCCTATATTTGACTTCCTGAATGTAAGCTCATACCCTGAGGGGGAGGAAATTGGAGGAAGGATCACGGGTGCTGTATTGAAACTTATTATCATCACCAAGTTTTGAACACTCCATATATGCCCATAGTGGTGGTGGACTATACTTGATGTTTTACGTTATTAGGCTATGTTGGTTTTCTTTCTTTTTTATTATGTACCTCACATGATGAGAGGATTGAGGGAGTGTATCTCTCTGATTTAGAAGTTCTCTGTGTATCAAGAACGGGAGCGCCAGTGTACGTACCATTTTGTGTATTACAATGTGTGGGAGGCTGCTTTATATACCATAAGGTGCATCCTATCTATCCTCTCCTGATCTCTCGACATCTGTGTTGTCCCGTGTAACTGACTGTCTTTCTGCCATATCATCTTGGATGTCCTCTCGCCAACTTAAACGTAATCTTTCTAAAACAGAGTTAATAATATTCCCACCCACCAACAAGAGCATACCTGACATTTCTATCTCTGTTGATAACATGACCATAAATCCCACCCACAAGCTCGCTGCCTAGGTGTAATCCTTGATTTACACCTATCCTTTGTTCCCCACATTGACTCTATATCTAAATCCTGCTACATGCATCTAAAGAACTTTTCCAGAATTCGCACATATCTCACACAAGACACTGCAAAAACCTTAATTCATGCACTTATCTCCCGCATTGACTATTGCAATTCCCTCCTTACTGGTCTTCCCAAAAACAGACTCAAACCCCTACAATCTATTTTGCATGCTGCGGCAAGACTGATTTTCCTTGCAAATCGTTATTCCTCTGTTGAATCACTCTGTATGTCTCTACACTGGCTGCCTGTTTTGTACCGAATCCAATATAAAATACTCTTACTAACCTACAAGGCCATCAACAAAGCTGCACCAACATACATCTCCTCTCTTGTCTCAAAATATCTCCCAACTTGGCAACTCCGTTCTACACAAGATCTGCATCTCTCATCCACCCTCATTACATCCTCCCATTCCCGGTTACAGGACTTTTTTCGGGCTGCACCCACTCTATGGAATTCTCTCCCTCGCACAATAAGACTCTCCTCTGGTCTACAAACTTTCAAGCGTTCTCTGAAAACCCACCTCTACAGACAAGCTTATAATATTCCTCAACCACCCTCTTAACCTCGCTACCTTTAGCCTGTTACACAATTTCACACAAGACAACTACCCCCTGACCAACATTGTTGTGTGACGGGATCATTTAGCTTATGAGTCACTTTTACCTTTGCAGTCTGGCTGAGCCAAAATGCAAAATGTAGACTTAACCTCATGTGTCAATCTCCCATTGTCCCATAGATTGTAAGCTTGCGAGCAGGGCCTTCTCTCCTCTTTGTCTGTTTTACCCAGTTTGTTTATTAGTTTATTATGTCTGTCCCCAATTGTAAAGCGCTACGGAATATGTTGGCGCTATATAAATAAATGATGATGATGCTGATTGGTTTAGGGAGATTTTGGCGGTCAGACATGCTGACTGCTGACAGGTGAGCGGAGATAGCGTCCCGCTGCTAGGCAACAGGAGGCGGCTGCCGAGAAGGTGCAGGAGTCTGTCTACTGCATCCAAGTGTCAGTGCGGAGACGGCGTCTGACAAAATGTATCTGCAAACAAGGTTATAGAGGCTGTACCTTTTTTCTTTTTGATCGTTCATTTCCTAAGTTATCTCCTACATGTCCGTTTTATTGTTGTGAAGAAACCCTCTGCTCTGGGAATTGTAAAGCCAATTGCGTAACTAATCAAATCCTAATCCTACACTGGAAAGGCCTCTATAACCTTGTTTGCTTCCTCTTCCACAAGTAACAAGACTGAGAGCGTTGTAGCAGTCACATCTCTAGTAAACACAGCAAAGGGAAAACGATCGGTTCGCTCTCTGATTTAAGTATACCCCAATGGCAAAGATGCAAAGAAAAATGATAGTCAATAATTGGATCTTGTAGGTTCCTGACCCTGTGCTTTGTGATGGGGCTAAAATTAAGACCTGCAAAGTTTTTCAGACCGTGTACAAATATTACAGATCATTCGGCCAGGGGTGGATTTAAAATAGAAGGAAAGTGGGATTAGCGCTCTGATTGTAAACCTAAGAATCATTATAGATGTTGTATTGCAGTTTCTGGCCTTACAATTTCTGTTATTTTGGTAAAATTATACACTATTTAGGATAGGGTTAATGAGCGTACAGGGCCTGATTCATGATCAGACACGAGTCCATTTACGTGCCGTATCTGGTGTGAAATTGCTCTGCGTAATGGTCAGAAAAGGACCTTACGCAAATGACACTTACGTCTTCCTTTGTCTTGAAGGACGAAATTGGGGAGGGAAGGGGCGGACGAACGTAGGAACTGTACAGTAAGGGCGTGCCGATGGGGTTTCAACTAGAGATGAGCGCACTCGGATTTCTGAAATCCGAGCCCACCCGAACGTTGCGGATCCGAGCCGGATCCGAGACAGATCCGGGTATTCCCGCCAATTGCAAAACTGAAACCGAGGCTCTGAGTCATAATCCCGCTGTCGGATCTTGCGATACTCGGATCCTATAAATTCCCCGCTAGTCAGCGCCATCTTCACTCGGGCATTGATCAGGGTAGAGGGAGGGTGTGTTAGGTGGTCCTCTGTCCTGCTATATCTCGTGCTGTTCAGTTCTGTGCTGTGCTGTGCTCTGTATTCTGCTCAGTCTAGTGGTAGTGTGTCCTGTGCTCTGTCCTTCTGAGTTCAGTGGTGCTGCTGGGTCCTGTGCTGTGTCCTGTTCAGTCCAGTGGTGCTTTGTCCTGTGCTCTGTCCTTCTGAGTTCAGTGGTGCTGCTGGGTCCTGTGCTGTGTCCTGTTCAGTCCAGTGGTGCTGTGTCCTGTGCTCTGTCCTTCTAAGGGCATTGTTATTTCCCCATTATTCCCAAATTCTAAAAAATAGTTATAAAAAAAATTACAAAAAAAGTAATTATAAAAAAAAAATCCCAAAACAATCCTGCAGTATAAGTCCGTTGGTACTGCTATAATACAAAGTTCACTGATTCAGCAGTATAAGTCTAGTGGTACTGCTATATTACAAAGTTCACTGATTTTGCAGTATAAGTCCATTGGTACTGCTATATTACAAAGTTCACTCATTCTGCAGTATAAGTCCATTGGTACTGCAATATTACAAAGTTCACACATTCTGCAGTATAAGTCCATTGGTACTGCAATATTACAAAGTTCACTGATTTTGCAGTATAAGTCCATTGTTACTGCCATATTACAAATTTCACTGATTCTGCAGTATAAGTCCAGTGGTACTGCTGTATAACTCCAGTCCAGTGGTACTCTCCTGTGCCGCATATAATTTTTAAAAGCTTTGCCGAGTGTGTGTGGCTTAGGGGTACACTCTCTTGTGCTACATATAATGCAGAACAAAAATTTAGAGGATAAAGTAGGGAAAGATCAAGACCCACTTCCTCCTAATGCTGAAGCTGCTGCCACTAGTCATGACATAGACAATGAAATGCCATCAACGTCGTCTGGCAAGCCCGATGCCCAATCTCCTAGTACAGGGCATGTAAAATCCAAAAAGCCCAAGTTCAGTAAAAGTAGCAAAAAGAGAAACTTAAAATCATCTGAGGAGAAACGTAAAGTCGCCAATATGCCATTTACGACACGGAGTGGCAAGGAACGGCTTAGGCCCTGGCCCGTGTTCATGACTAGTGGTTCAGCTTCACCCAAGGATCTTAGCCCTCCTCCTCCTCCCCCCCCCTACAAAAAAATTGAAGATAGTTATACTGTCAGCAACAAAACAGCAAACAACTCTGCTTTCTAAAGAGAAATCATCACAAATCCCCAAGGCGAGTCCAAGGGTGTTGGTGGTTGTCAAGCCTGACCTTCCCATCACTGTACGGGAAGAGGTGGCTCGGGAGGAGGCTATTGATGTAGTTGGCGCTGTGGAGGAACTTGAGGATGAGGATGCTGATGTGGTTATTGTAAATGAGGCACCAGGGGGGGAAACAGCTGATGTCCATGGGATTAAAAAGCCCATTGTCATGCCTGGTTAGAAGACCAAAAAATGCACCTCTTCGGTCTGGAGTTATTTTTATCCAAATCAGGCCAACCAATGTATGGCCATATGTAGCTTATGTAAAGCTCAAATAAGCAGGGGTAAGGATCTTGCCCACCTAGGGACATCCTCCCTTATACGTCACCTGAATAACCTTCATAGTTCAGTGGTTAGTTCAGGAACTGGGGCTAGGACCATCATCAGTACAGGGACACCTAAATCCCTTGGTCCTGTTGGATACACACCAGCAACACCCTCCTCGTCAACTTCCTCCACAATCTCCATCAGATTCAGTCCTGCAGCCAAAGTCACCAGCCAGACTGAGTCCTCTTCAATACGGGATTCATCCGAGGAATCCTGCAGCGGTACGCCTACTACTGCCACTGCTGCTGTTGCTGCTGTTAGTCGATCATCTTACAAGAGGGGAAGTCGTAAGACCGCTACGTCTTTCACAAAACAATTGACCGTCCAACAGTCGTTTTCCATGACCACAAAATACGATAGTAGTCACCCTATTGCAAAGCGTATAACTGCGGCTGTAACTGCAATGTTGGTGTTAGACGTGCGCCCGGTGTCCGCCATCAGTGGAGTGGGATTTAGAGGGTTGATGGAGGTATTGTGTCCCCGGTACCAAATCCCGTCGAGATTCCACTTCACTAGGCAGGCGATACCAAAGATGTACAGAGAAGTACGAGCAAGTGTCCTCCGTGCTCTTAAAAATGCGGTTGTACCCACTGTCCACTTAACCACGGACATGTGGACAAGTGGTTCAGGGCAAACTAAGGACTATATGACTGTGACAGCCCACTGGGTAGATGCATCGCCTTCCGCAGCAACAGCAGCAGCTGCATCAGTAGCAGCATCTACACAACGGCTGCTCGTGCAAAGGCAGGCAACATTGTGTATTACAGGCTTTAATAAGAGGCACAACGCTGACAACATATTAGAGAAACTGAGGGAAATTATTGTTTCAGACAATGCCAGTAACATTGTGCGGGCATTAAATATGGGCAATTTCCAGCACGTCCCATGTTTTGCACACACTGTTAATTTGGTGGTGCAGCATTACCTCAAGAGTGACAGGGGTGTGCACGAGATGCTTTCGGTGGCGCGCAAAATTGCTGGACACTTTCAGCATTCTGCCAGTGCCTACCGCAGACTGGAGCACCATCAAAAAATGCTGAAACTGCCCTGCCATCACCTCAAACAAGAGGTTGTAACGCGCTAGAACTCCACCCTCTATATGCTGCAGAGGATGGAGGAGCAGCAAAAGGCCATTCAAGCCTACACAGCCACCCACGACATAGGCAAAGGAGTGGGGATGCGCCTGAGTCAAGCGCACTGGAGACTGATTTCCGTGTTGTGCAAGGTTCTGCAGCCATTTGAACTTGCCACACGAGAAGTCAGTTCCGACACTGCCAGCTTGAGTCAGGTGATTCCCCTGATCAGGCTTTTGCAGAAGCAGCTGGAGAAAGTGAGGGAGGAGCTGGTACACCATTGCGATTCCACAAAGCATGTAGCTCTTGTGGATGAAGCCTTTCGTACGCTTTGCCAGGATCCTAGGGTGGTCACTCTTTTAAAGTCAGAGGAATACATTCTGGCCACCGTTCTCGATCCTCGGTTTAAAGCGTATGTTGTGTCTCTGTTTCCGGCGGACACAAGTCTACAGCTGTGCAAAGACTTGCTGGTCAGGAGTTTGTCCCCTGAAGAGGACCGTGACATGCCAACATCTCCACCTTCATTTTCTTCCACACCTGTGGCTGCGAGGAAAAAGCTCAGTTTTCATAAAAGACCCGCTGGCGGGGATGCTGAGAACATCTGGTCCGGACTGAAGGACCTGCCAACCATTGCAGACATGTCTACTGTCGCTGCATTGGATGCTGTCACAATAGAAAAAATGGTGGAGGATTATTTTGCTGACACCATCCAAATACACATGTCAGACAGTCCGTATTGTTACTGGCAGGAAAAAAAGGCAGTTTGGAAGCCCCTGTACAAACTGGCTCTATTTTACCGGAGTTGTCCCCCCTCCAGTGTGTACTCGGAAAGAGTTTTTAGTGCAGCGGGTAACCTGGTCAGTGAGCGGCGAAGGAGGTTGCTTCCTCAGAACGTTGAAAAAATGATGTTCATAAAAATGAATTATCAATTACTCAATCAAGTACAGCACTGGCCTCCAGATACTACAGAGGGACCTGTGGTTGTGGAGTCCAGCGGGGACAAATTGATAATGTGTGAGGATGAGGAAGTACACACTGAAGGGGGCGAGGAATCTGAGGATGACGACGACATCTTGCCTCAGTAGAGCCAGTTGAGTTTGTACGGGGAGAGATGAATAGCTTTTTTGGTGTGGGGGCTCAAACAAACCAATCATTTTAGCCACAGTTGTTTGATAGGCCCTGTCGCTGAAATGATTGGTTTGTTAAAGTGTGCATGTCCTATTTCAACAACATAAGGGTGGGTGGGAGGGCCCAAGGACAATTCCATCTTGCAACTCATTTTTTGGCATTATGTGACCGTTCAACAGTCGTTTGCCATGAGCACAAAGTAAAACAAAATTAAAACCAATTTAACAAATTAAACCAAAAGTTAAATGCCCAGTCATAATAAAAAAAAAAAGAGGTATTGACGTCCTCGAACTACTGTACTGTTTATAACTTAGAAACACTACACTTGAAAGCTTGAGCCTTTAAATGAAAAAGTCACTCTTCATTGCACGAATATTTGCAACAGGGACAGTTTTTTGTTTAACAAAGTCAACAAATAACACTTCGACCCTGTCTGTCTTTCACATACTTGATGGGATCTCAATGATGAATGCTCAGTACCATGGTCGTCTAAAACAAGAGGTATTGACGTGCTCGAACTACTGTAGGGTTTATAACTTAGAAACACTACACTTGAAAGTCGGAGGAGGTATTGTGGCCCCGGTACCAAATTGGGTACCGGGACCACTCCACTATGCAGTCCAGAAAGCTACCTCGGTGAAACGTTTTGGACTAAAAACAATATTGTGAGGTGTTCAGAATAGACTGGAAATTAGTGGAAATGATTGTTATTGAATGTTATTAAGGTTAATAATAGCGTAGGAGTGAAAATAAACCCCAAAAACTTGATTTTAACACTTTTTATGCTTTTTTCAAAATAAATCCGAATCCAAAACCTTAAATCCGAACCAAAACCTTTCGTCAGGTGTTTTGTGAAACAAATCCGAACCCAAAACCTCAAGCAAATCCGAACCCAAAACACGAGACACCAAAAGTGCCCGGTGCACATCCCTAGTTTCAACGCAGATTCGTCAGATTCAAGTCCGGGGTTGTTTCAGCCGTATCATTTCACCAGCTACAGGGCAGGTGTCCGTGCCGACAGTCCATGTTTTATTAATGATTATACTGTTTATAGTTGTTCATTTTTTTTATATTTATTTTATATTTATTTTGTCTTAATAAGAAAAATTTGGCTATACTTTTTGTTTCTTTTCCTTTAAACTAAATTTGAAGAGAGAATCATTGTTTTAATGTGGCGGGTGTCAGGCTCAATTGAAAGTAACAGAAAACCGAAAACACATTTCCATGAAGGAAAACTTGTAAAATAAAACCTGAAGTCTAAAACCAGTCCACGTGCAAACCAGGGCTTTAATCCTTTCTCCTCTTGTTTATTTTCTATAAAGACTCTGGTAAATGGAAACCACACAAATCTGATGTTCCAAAGAGGTATTTTTATTACTTTGTACCTGGAGAGCGAAGTTTGAGATCTCTGTGGTAACCAGATCTCCTGTGCAGCTGTCACCGTTGTTTATGGTTTGTGAGGTTATATGAACGTTTATATCGTTGTATTATTTGTATCACTCTTATAACCGGAACGCTGTGTACTAGATGACACTCTCCTCACCGCTGTGTTACTGGCTTACTGCTCTGACGCATCTCCCCGAGATCATATATTATAGCGAAAAGCAGTGGTTGCCGAGACACCGTCTCGGATCTCATTTGTGTATCGCAATACCAGTCTGGATGGTGAATGGGACATTATGGGGCTATGACACCAGTTTGCGCAGTGTAGCTTGCGTGTGAACCGTTCTGCCCATGCCCAGAAAAGTGGGTGCACACATATATGCTCTTGCGTGATTATGGCACATACTTCAGCCTGAATACTTGGGATGAGGGCGTTGTAATGTAGGCCTAGTACAGAAAGGGTGTAATTCACAATGGCGAACAGATGCAGACCGTGAAAAGATGCCTATGTACCTGAGAAAGCCGTATTATTCGCGGGTGGTCAGGAGCAGGTGCAGCTAGCGGATGATGACCGTTCCCTGCACTAGCACACTACCTGTGATTGGCTGCACTAGCACACTACCTGTGATTGGCTGCACTAGCACACTACCTGTGATTGGCTGCACTAGCAAACTACCTGTGATTGGCTGCACTAGCACACTACCTGTGATTGGCTGCACTAGCACACTACCTGTGATTGGCTGCACTAGCAAACTACCTGTGATTGGCTGCACTAGCACACTACCTGTGATTGGCTGCACTAGCAAACTACCTGTGATTGGCTGCACTAGCACACTACCTGTGATTAGCTGCACTAGCACACTACCTGTGATTGGCTGCACTAGCACACTACCTGTGATTGGCTGCACTAGCACACTACCTGTGATTGGCTGCACTAGCACACTACCTGTGATTGGCTGCACTAGCACACTACCTGTGATTAGCTACCTGGAATGCTCTACTGATGCTGATTGGTGATTTATTCATTGCTCTGGCATATATTATGCTTTTGTGTGCATGTTTAAACAAAGCTTTTTTTTGTTTTGCGTACACGTGACAGGTAGTTGTTTCTGTTGTATTAGAGAGGTTTTAGGAGCTGTATAAGTGTCGAATAGTGAATGCGTTCGTTGCATATAAAATAAATGGTTAAAAATACAGGTGCAAGTTGGACATAAGTGTATGTGACATATTATTGGCGTAAAATCGGATGCATAAACTGCTGCTGCCGACCAGCATGATTCTTAAGAGAGCTGCCGCTTTCCATATGGTCGCAATTTTGGCTTTTTTTAAGAACGCATATTGTGCCTGCGATTTGGGGAGCCATTACTGACAACTCTGCCAGGCTCTATGGGGCATATTCAATTAGGTTTCCGGTCCGCGGTAACACACCAGAACGGGCCACAAAGTCAATCCACGATACCGCAATAACGTGGATATTCGTGCGCACCCCATGGGGTTGTGTAGGAAAAGCCGCGTTATTGTGGTACCGTCAATACTGCGCACTTTCCGCGGTAACGCACGTTACGAGAGAAAGACACATGTGGAATAAGTATAGAATTGGGCCTGAAACCTAATTGGATATGCCCCTATATATGAACTCTAGCTTAAACGTAATTGAATTAAATCAGCCATTAGTCAATTTAGTTTTTAAACGTGCATAATCATATTATTATTATTATTATTTTTTATTTTTTTTTCATTAGCAACTTCTAACATTGTTATGTCATGTGAACAAGAATCACAAGTCAACAAGTGTCTCACGACGAAACAAAAAGTTGGTTATAAGTGGTTTAAAGTCTACCTGTCCCCTACATAGTCGTTTTGTATCTCACCCCTCAGTGATGTCACTAATTCCTAGTGAATTGATAGGCTGCATTGTCCTTGATATTGGTTTATCACAAACAATGGCTGCCTCCACCGTGTGTATGCAGTTTATGCCCATTAATGGCACACTGATTGGCAGCCGTTAACAAAACGACTTAAATGTAGCATTTACTTTACAGGGAGCCTGTCCTGTCTGAACATCTGACTCTGGTGAGAGATTTGCAATAAGGAGTTTGTGGCATTTTGCGAGAAGTCGAGAATATTCAAAGACTCAGAGTTTTTTCAGAGAAGGGATGTTCTCCTTTCCCCAATGTTTAATAATGAAAGTAAAGCACTTGCACTTGAAACCCCAGTCGTATTTTGAAAGCTTTAGATCTTCTACCCGCTGGTGTTTGATTTGCATTAAAAAATGCGAGTGCATAAGCCAGTGAAACTGTGTGTCAAAGCAATAACTTTTAACTGGGGGTTGTTTAACTGTTTACTGTAGTTCGGAAGGTCAGTGGAAGCCTTAAAAGCATAGACTAGACCAGACAGCTGTCGGAATCCCACAATGCGTCCAAACGCGAATAACATTGTGAGTGGGTATGCGGTCATCGGAACACGTGGGTTTGATTTTCAGAACCGTTTTAATGCTTCGGTCCTTATGCCAACTGGTGTCAAATTTGTGCCTACAATGATATTTTACCGTAAAAGAAAGAAACATGAACAGCTATGTCTACGGAACGTGCACTCGAAATAGGGGTAAATGAAACCCAAATCCCTTCTTTGCTGTGCCACAAACCCATTTGCATATATTAACCCCATGTGTATTGTGAAATTAAAGTCCTAACTCGTCATGGAGCTGAGAAATAGGATAGGACTATTCTGACTGTTGAACAGTTCCTAAATGAGCCTCTTTCTGTGTGTGTGAGATAAAGCATGTTCTGTAGGTATGAGCACACATCATCTTTACAATGCTTCAGTCAAGTTCTTTGCAAACTATTTCATGCATTTTAAAGAAACATTTATATTGAAAAAATTATTTTGCAATTTCAGTAATTGTATATGTTTTTTTGTTTACAACGTTATTGCTTCAGACAGACAAAACAAGGGTAAGTAATCTGTCGTATGTCAATGTTCCGGCTCTGGCATTGTTTGTGGACGATTGGCTTAATTAATATATACCGTGTATGTTCATATAGATGGTGAGGAAAACAATGGAAATACAGGGAAGCTAAGTTTACTGGAAGCATGGGGGGAGCAGAACAATACTGTATTTTCTGTTTTGCACCTCAAATTAATTTGCTCATTTCGCCAACCTGGGTTATGTGTTTTCACTTTCTTACCCTTGGTTGACCATGTCTAGGGGGCATATACAGGAAAAACAGTTAGTGGGGTCTTATTTGTTAGGACTCATTGGGAGAACATTGTACAGTCTCTTCTCCAGGCATAGAAGCCAGTAAAATTTGGAAGAGTGGGTGGGACATCTCTGGGTTTAGAATGCACCTGATTTGGTTGTCCACTGCATATGTCTGATCGGGCCTGGCGTGTAGTCTTGGAGAGAGAAATGCACAGATCTCAGTAATGGTGTGGATCGTGCCTCAAAGCCTCCAATGGGGCTGGACTTTGTTAAATGATGCATAAATGTTGGTGATTTCCACTTTCAGACACAGAGAAGTATGACATCTGTAATGCATCTAACTGTACGATTGTGTAAGCTTTAATATATGGTCTACATTATTGGCAATTGTCAGTTCACCTTTACTTAGAAGTTAGAAGTCCTTGCTTTCAGTATACTCGTTGTCCTTTGTTAACCTCAATGTTTTCCATTTTTAGTGGCAGAAAATAAATCTGTATGACCACAGTGCAGCAATATCTTATTTTTTTCCGGATAAAATGCTGTTTCTTTAGTACAATAGGATGATACTGAAGAATCGCTGGAACGTCTTACTGCGTGAGGGTGATAATCTGCTAATACTATTCAATCATTTTGACGAAACACAAGCCAGCTCCCCACATCAGTTCATTCATTCTTCTCACCCACGTAACCAGACAGATAATGATGAACATGTCACATAGCAGCAACATACTCGTTAATTACAAACGCTCTGCCACAGAACCTGCCCTATCAATCTGCCTGTATCATAAGCATTGCAAAATGCTGTCTATGCAGTGGATACGTCTCTAGGGTTGCCAGATTGACCTCACCTTTCTACATTTAAAAAAATGAGATATAAAAAAAAAAAATAGAACACTTTAGGTCACGCCCCCGACCTACAAATGCCCCACAGTTAATCTTTAGCCACACCCCCAATATATGTGCCTGCCCATAAATCATTAGGCCTGCCCCTCTAGACAGCCCCGTATGGATTAGCCATGTAAATTCAGACACCATCTAAAATGTGATACTTCTATTTACTGACGGTTACGTGCATGCCTGTATTTTCTTCAATATGCATTTGGACAACATCCCAATTTATCTTGGGCATTTTATAGATCCCTGAGTTTACAAGGCTGATCTGCAAACCCTGTATGTGTTTGGATTTACCATGGCTGACCTGAAAACTTAGGCTAGGTACACACTGGCCCGATGACTGATGTGAGTGATTTCTCTGTACAGCGCTGCGGAATCAGTGGTGCTATATAAATAAATGATGATGGTGATGGTAATTACACAAAAAACCTCCAATCAGCCGACATCCGACCGTTTGGTCAGATATCGTGTGAGTGTGTATAGTGACACGATGATCTAAAGTCATCCCAAAGTGCCGATCATCATTTCATTTGGTTGGTCGAACTGTTTAATATTTTCCGACCAATCACCTAACGATCATGCAGTGTGTATGTACTCATGCTCACAATCTCCATAGAGGTTACAGAGTCGGGCTCTTTTCAGCAGATGCTAGCGATGAATGTCCTGGTGAATAAATGTAGAGAGTGCTGTAGCAGGAATAATTCATTTGTTAGTTCTGCGACAGAATGTTGTGTGTCAGAGTCACAGAAGCTAACGAAATTCGTTAGGACACGTGGATAGTTATAACAAGGCGATTTTAATCAGTGTGACAATGTGACAATAATGAATAAATGAATATTGTGCTGTCATTCTCTGAAGACTAGAGGACCAGATGAAGAGCACAGATCTGAAGGTAAATCGTGTCAGTGTGTACGTATGAATCGTCAGACTGATCGGACCTTCAGTCGTAGGAACAATCGTTTGAGATAACACAACGGTCGGAAAATTCTTCGGTGTGCACCTAGCCTCAGGTTGTAACACTAATTAAGCCAATGCCACCAAGTTTAAGTATTCTGAAAATCAACATTGCTAGTGGACTCCACCGGAAAAAAAAACCATTGCGTGTAACTTCCCAAAATTTCCTTACCAAACAAACTATAATTGCAACAAATACTTTCCTTGTTATTAAGAACCACAATGGGCTTATTTATTAAAATGGTACTATATGCAGAAATCTAGACATTTCTGCATATAGTTCCATTTGTTTAACTGTTAAACAAATGACAGCTAAGATTGGATTGTTTGTTATGGATGAAAGCACATTGTGTACATACTAAATACATTTGTACACATAGTAAATAAGCCACAATCTTGAAAAAAGCCTATAGTAAAAACAAAACAATGTTTTTGCTGAACATGGAGTTTGTATATGTTTTACAGGTATTGTACCCCCTTGTTTGTAAATATTTAAAGGTACTCTTAAAAGATAAAGTAGCTTAATATTCTCCAGAATAATCTGTATTTGTGTGCTTGCGAATCATCTACTAATATATTTTTATAGAAAATATTAACCTTGATAAAAGTGGCGTTTGTGCGATAAAGATGTTTATTATGTAAATGCATTGAAACTTTTTTTTTTCTCGTCACTAAAAATTAAATGACGTTAAAAGGCAAGATTTTGTTCATTTCTGATTTTATAGGAAAAATAGTCATTTTTAAGACCTCAAACAAATCTTTTGTGAATTCTTATATTTCCCAAACCATCTCAATTACATTGATAGCAGATCGTCCAAATGTGCTGCTTAGTTCCAATAAAACCCCTCTCTACAGTGTCTCTTCTCTGTCCTCTTGTTGAAAACTTTCATTCTGTTATTGCCAAATGTAAATGTGACCATTATCGTCTCTCCTTTGTGGCGATCAATTCTTGGGACAATAACTGTGTTCTAGGACTATATTGGTAACGTCACTATACATACAAATTTTCTTATTTTGTGCCTTGCCATCTTTCGTGATGCATGCACTCTAATTGGTTCCGGTGATGTCCATTCTTATAACAAGAGATTGCAGCTTAAAATATTCTGCTCTCAAGATCTTATTCACTGAGGTTTATCATGCAAAGAAGACAATTAAAATCTAGGAAACAGTCCAGTATTGGCAGACTGCTCCTCCGAGCGCACAGTTTACAGGATGAAGGACAGTGATTAATTGATTGAATATAGCGATCACATAGTTCTTATTAGGTAAAGCAGGTATCTTCAAAAATCCTTCTCACAAAGCAAATTAGAACAAACATATCAGCATAGCCACTTTCAATATATTATTCTTGAAAGAACATCAGTTTTTAATGAGAACTGTAAGGATTTAAGAACATAATCACCTTTTTGCATTTTTAGATATATCTATCCTTGCGGAGACATGCGTCTTAGAAAACCGATAACGGGCCATGAACACAACATTACACCATTTACAATCCATCATCCATTTCTTAAAGCAGCTTGTGTATTGTCATTTGAGTCCAACAGTTTAGTGTAAAAGAAAAAAAAAAGTTCAAAGGAAAACTGCCTTGCTACATTTTCCATGTGTTTAAATAAAACACTTGACCGTTTAAAAATTCAATTTGGGGTGGGGCTAAAATTAAGGGTATTAATCACCACTAGTGCTGTGGTCTACTGATTCCTAAAAAGTCTTGAGCTGCTCATATCTATGCTGCCGTTTGTCGCCCTGTTTCACAGACGGCAGTGCTGCCAGTAACCATCTTCTGTGAATTTCCCATTGATGCGAATAGGAAATTCACGGTAGGTACATTGACGACATCTCTGCTTGTCTGAAACTAGCAAGAGGTAGCAACATAGAAGAGAGTAGTGCTGGGCTGTTATAGGTATTGGGGGATTTGTTGGATTAGTGAAACACGGCACTGCTGGTAAGTAAAGCTCTAAAGTGTCTCATTAGATGGGGGCTTATCTGAAGAGGGGGTTGTGGTATGAACAAGACAATCTCCTAATATGCAAATAAATGAAATGCTATAAATGCTATGAATAAAAATCTAGTTTAATTAGTCTTATTCTGGTCCCTTTTTAATGGGCCTCAGCATATTGTGTATTTGCGCATCGTTATTAAATAGACATTGTAGCATGTTTTGAAATAATCAATGTAGGTTCAGTCATTTAAAGTGTATGCCATTGTAAATGAAAATGCTGCCATATCACATTTTGTATGAATTTTCTTTTCTATTCTATCTGCCTTTTAGCCTATGACAATAGAAATTCACATGTGGGAGGTTATACTCTCACTCCTTCCTACTGACAGAGTTCAGAGACAGAGTCAGGGGTGTAATAAGGGAGGGGGGGGTGTTCTGGTTCATATCATTACAGTTTGTTACTTTAAACCAGGGATAGGCAACCTGTGGTTATCTGTTGTGGAACTACAAGTCCTAGCATGCTTTTCTAGTCTTGATCTCCCTATGTCTGTATATGATCACTTTTTGATGATGATTGGTAGCAATTTTAAACATTCGCTGACAATATTACTACCCTAGGTCTGCAGGCAGTAAACATTTAGGGTTATAATTACTAAACTGCAGGTTTGAAAAAGTGGAGACTTTCCTATAGCAACCAATCAGATTCTAGTTATCATTTATTTAGTACATTTTACAGAATGACAGCTAGAATCTGATTGGTTGCTATAGGAAACATCTTCACTTTTTCAAACTCTCAGTTTAGTAAATATACCCCAAAGTCTTTTACTATCATGCACCTAGGAGGCCATTTAATTTTTTGCCCTGATTCCATTACAAAATATCTTAATTTGTTTTTGTGTTTTGTTATACAGAACCATATACAGTTGGATATAGTCAGTCCAGCTTGATTCACTTAGTGGGGCCATCGGACTGTACCCTGCACGGCTACGTACATGGAGGTAAGGATTTTCTGATTACAATATTATTGAAGGATAAATTAACATGTTACGCACAAAAAACAAAGCTGCTTTGGTTGAAGATTGTAACAGGTTGTGCAAAAAGTGTCCCCCATTATTGTGGCCCTGTAAAGGGTTTATGTTGTCTACGGTATTGACCTTTAGTATCACACAAAACCTTTTTTATTAACAGGATATGGTCCTTTTCATAAGTTATATAGCTGTGATGTTAATGTAATTCCTACTTCTACATTTTAAATGACCACATGTTCAGCTTGGAATAGACACAGAACCTACGATCTATAATCAACATTCTGTGTGGTGGTATTGCTGAAGTGTGCAGGTAATTGTTGTGTGATTTGATATCTTCGGGTTACTCATAGGCTTAAATAGACAGAAAATCTCGTCGCCTTTTTTTTTTTTAATAAAAGAAAATCTCCTTAGAGCTCGTATAATGTATGCAATATTTCTCTGTAAGGCTGGTCCCTGGTGAGCTTTAATGGTATATATTGGTGTTAAGGGATGCTGTAGGTATGTATTACTCTCCTATTTAATTTACAGTGAAACATGTATTCAACCTTTTATAAACGTTCAACTCTAAATATGATTGGGAGAAAAAATCCAGCAATCTTTGGAATCATTATAGCGGACCTGTGGCAATTGAGTTACAGTTTTATATAGTGCCTAGTGCTCTATGTAAGTGTCTTCTATACTTCCTCCGCTTGGCACAGAGCATAGAAGAACGGAGTTCGAATGTGGTGACTCGGCTTGAGAGTTGCCTTGCTTGCTGCTCTCTACTCATTCCTGAGGGGCTACCAGAGTTCCCTAGCCTTGAGAGCACTCGCAAGGAAGGGAAGCTGATGGAAGAAAGCTGCTTTGCAGTGTGGATAGAGCAATATGCGGGGCAACTCCTAAGCTGATTCACGCCATTTTTATACAGGGCAATTTTTTTATGCTCTATCGCTAAACTATGCACAAGACACTAAGGAATCTATTATCAGAACTCGCAGTGATAACCAGCAATTGCATTTGAGCATTTTTCTTAAAACTATGTAAGTAAATAGGGGTGCATATTACATATTTGAAAGCCAAAATATATTGCAAATTTTCTTAAAAAGTTCAGAGTCTTAGGCTACCCATACACTCTGCCTATTAGGCAGGGCTAAACCTAACTGGTATGGACACAAAAAAGCCACCGATCTTAAACTCCGCCTGATAGAGAGTCAACAGATGGCGAACACGACGGATAATAGATACGGTCACATCGTGATAATGATGTGCAGATTGGCGGTGAGCTAGACATACTTCCCAACATTCCGGCAGTCAGGACAAAAGACCTTGACTGATGGAACAGTCCATTAGAATCTGGACAGTCCTCACTAAATCAGGACAGATGGGAGGTATGTATCAAGGCTCAAAAAGGGGGCAACTGTATTAGGGACAAGGGGATTTCAGTTGAAATGAGGAAAGGCCCCTACAAAGAATCGACAGATGGGAGGTATGTATCAAGGCTCAAAAAGGGGGCAACTGTAATAGGGACAAGGGGATTTCAGTTGAAATGAGGAACGGTCCCTACAAAGAATGGATAGATGAGAGGTATGATTAGTACTGGCCAAGATTTAATGAACTGTGTAAATTAATATATGTTTACCTACGTTTTAATAATCGTTCAGTTAGGGTACTGGATATTATAATTTATTAGGATACTACATTGTTAAATTGAACTCTCTGCCTGTTCTACAGGAAATGTGTTTTTAACACCGTTTTAGTAACTTGGAATTGGAACAGACTTTTAACATCCAGCATCTTAACTGCTCCCAGCTGAGATATTTACAAATACATTATGGGATTGCTGCTGTAAGTGCAAATGTGCAGGTGTGCAAATTAACAGCTCATTAGCATATACTTCGCCTGTTATCAAGCTTAATTCTTTTCTAGCTGAATGGATTTCTTTTTCTTTCTTTTTTTTTGGTGTATTTTAGTTAGTTTTAAAGGGGAAACACATCCTTTTGCAGAACTCACCTGCTAATTATTCCTAGTAAGTTGCTGTTCTTTCACTGTTAGGCTTTTGCCACGCTCCAAACGGAACACTTAAAATACCGCAGACCTCAAGATCATTAATCTCAGTGTCTGCACACCTCTGCTGTTCACATTGGTGGCAGTATGAACACAAGTCAGACTAGAACACTGGGGATTATGGATTGCACTGCATGGTGTGCAGATAGTGGGATCGATGCCTATAGTGTTTTCAGGGAAGTTTGATTGAATCACGCTCCGTTTGGAATGCAGTGTAAGGAAATTCTGATAAATCGTTTGTCTGAGCAAACCCTTATGGTTGCCATTTAAAAAATATGTGAAATACATGTGCTGCATGGTAATGTGTATAATGCCTGCTGTATTTTTGCATGGTAAATGTATTCATGTAAGTACCCGGTGACATATATCACTGTGTGCTTCCTCCTGTAGTCACCATGTGAGGAGCGCAGTTACTGACAGCGACAGTAGAGGATGTACTTGGGAGAGTGGCTACTTCCTCTCCACCCTCTGTCTATTCTTTTGTTCCATAGTCAGTCACTGCCCCTCACAGCACAACTGCAGGAGTTACGTGGCTGTATGGCTCACCAGGCACTTACTCCCTACACTTTCTGTGGAAGGCCAGCTCTGGATAAAGAATAACTCGGACAGGTTGGAAAGCTGCAGATCAGGTGTTTATGAAACTACAAGTCCCAGCATGCCTTGCCATCTTTCAGCTAGCTATCTGATGGCAAAGCATGCTGGGGCTTGTGGTTTCTCAACACCTGGAGAGCCACAGGTTGGTCGGCCAGGCTTGCTGTAAAGAGTGGAGAGGTGACTGCAAAAGAGGGCCTAATGCAGGATCTACATTAATTTCAGTAAAGCCTTGCAGTATGTGCATTTTCGTGTGTCCAACATCTGATGGCTAGTGTAATTGTGGGTCATGTTATACATTTATAGCTAACATGCCATAACAAATTTGTTTTATTTTCTTACACTGGACCTTTAAGAAGGTTATACGGCCTTGTAAATTGGCCTGCTAAGATTTTCAGCTCCTAAAATGAGTGGTTATTTTTTATGTTGTGTCGAAATCTGCGACTGTCAGTGGTTTTGTATAGAAGACGGCAGATTTCTCACATGAAACTAATTTGTGCGTATTATTATCTGTGAAAAGAGCCGAAACGGTTGAGCAGGTCGTAGCGTGCTTCTTCCTTGCACTTTTTTTTTTCCCCTTTGTCTCTTTCCCGCACTTGTCTCCCGCTGTTCTCAACAAATCTTGAAAAGCTTGTCCAGTCAGTGTCTACGTGAAACGGCTGTAAATTGGAAAAACAAAGAGCTCACAGAACAGTATCTGCTGAAAGTACTTTTTAAGATAAGGCCAAATTGAAAAAGGGCAACAGTATCATTGTAACAAGACATTTAAAGGACACCTTTCGGCTATGTGGCTTTTAACATAATACTTCTCTACTTACTAAATAAAATAATGGTAATCTTGTTTCAGATATTTTGTGTTGAAACATTATTAGGGGTCGTTTATGAAACTACTTTGCAATTTGCAACAATGGTGCTGAGTAGAGTAACTTGTATATGATGTAGGTTGCAATAAAAAATTTAAATTCCTCCATCCTGGTTCAGAATTGGTAGGTTCAGTCTTTGCAGGGAGAAGTTGAAGCTTATCTGTCATTCACGGAGATTAATACCCCATTCATACTGCACCAAAATCACGTTTTTTTGCCGGGGCGAGCTCAAACGACCCGGGTCTTGGTGCAGTATGAATGGTACAAGTCAAAAATCCCGGGTCTAAAAACCCGGGTCTACAACCCGGGATTTATCGAGGATGTACTTGGGAGAGTGGCTACTTCCTCTCCACCCTCTGTCTATTGCAATGGTGCAACCCGGGTTTTTCAACCCAGGTTGCACAGAAAACAAGCTGATTGGCTGTCTGCCTGTCTCTGGAGGATGATGTTATCGGTGGGAGCCCGTGGAAGAAAAAAAAAACAGTCACCTTTCAATGACATCACCATTTTTCAGCCAATGAAAACTGCTCTGGTGATGACTCCCACAAATTGCCAGGGCACAGACTTGTGCAGTATGAATGGGGTCAACCCGGGAAATTACCGGGTCCGAGGTGCAGTATGAATGGTGTTTCTGAGCTGGGACGCTCCGAGCCCCGGCAAAAACCCGGCTTGAAAAACCCGGGATATTGCCGGGGCGGCAGTATGAAAGCGGTATAAGTCGCCCAGGTGATCAAAAACGGCTCCCTTCGTCAATGTGTGTGCACTGATGTTAACTGTTTAATGATTGAGTTTTGTGATCAGCACAATACTAGTGAGTGGCGACTGTTTATTAATTCCTGGGAGAGTAGTCTGAAAGCGGCGTTACTCCATAATGGGAACAAACTTCCTTCAGTGCCTCTGGCCTGGTGTACATGAAAGAAACTTCTGAAATTATGGCTGTGTTGCTGGAGGAAATCATGGATGGAATCATTGTTGTGACTTAAGGTAGTTGCACTGCTGTTTGGTTTGCAAGACGGATTCACAAAGTACTGCTGTTTATGGGACAGCAGAGACACTATAAATCACTATATCACAAAGAAGTGGCCACAGAGAGAAGCCTATGTTGCTGGAGAGAAAAACGTCAAGTACTCTCCATTGGTTGAGCTGCAAAAAATCATTTTAACCGCTTCACATTAACTTGGGTCTAATGAAGAATTTCAGGAAAGCTCTGGATTAAGAAGGCCAGGGTTTCAGTTATCTGAAGGAATAGTTTCCGAAATTAAGCAAAGCTTAAAGGAAGGTATATTTGTAGGCCCCCAAATAAGGAAACTGTTTATGGATGAAATATTTAACGTTAAATTGACGGATATTGAGTCTGCTGTTGGTCCTCCTTCAAGGTTGCTGTGCGTGGATTCCTGGGGAACAGAAAAGAGGCCAACTACGTGTCCATTGTTAATGAACTATTAGACAACTACAAGAATATGGGTTGTAGAATGTCACTTAGAATTCATTGTTTACATTTCCATCTAGACCCTTTCCCGGACACCCTGGGTAGTGTAAGTGATGAACAGGGGGAACGTTTTCACCAGGATATTCTGACAATGGGACATCGCTACCAAGGACTCTGCAATGTGGGAGATTATCGCTGGTTCTGTTTTAGAAAGACCAATGAGACACTGTACAAACTGAAAGCGTCAGCATCCCTAAAGCAAAGTGAATTTTATCTCTTATTAACAATTACATGACGGCTAATTTGGATAGGATATTTTATAAAAGACGATTAAAACATTTCAGTTCTGTAGAGATTAATTTAAATTTTCACTGATCTCACGTTTTTCAGATATAGCGGTTTCCGCTTTTGTTATTTGGGTGCATCTAATAATATGATGATGGTTAATAATCATTGAAACAAAATTAAAGTATTTTTTTTATAATTGTAAAGCTTAGGGCCACTCCTAGGCAGCATCTACATTGGGATCTACCTGCAATTTGGGAAGCTTTGTTTTCATTTTCAGGCACCTCTAGATGACTTGACAAGTCTCTTCTATACTCTTGCCATCTTCCCGAGAAGAAATAGGTTAATAAAATACTAATGTAACATTTCCACATTCAAAAAAATTATTTGCAATTTGTAAATTCTGGACTACAGGAAAACTTCCAGTGAGGTCAATTACCAGCGTCAACATACCGGACATTGTGATTGGAGCAACTGGACCCCCCCCCCCAAGTTCACATTCACGTTGATTTGTTGTTTTTGTTGATGTATCACCATCTGCTAGAAGCAAGAGGACTTGAGACGCAGAAAAGAGGATTATAAGATTTCCAAAGTCGTCTTTTTTGGGGAAAGGTTGAAGGGAGTGATGTAGTGAGGGGGCAATATGGCTACAGGGTAGGGGGTGTTATAATTCTAAGGATAATGCCATGGAAGGGCAGCCCGGTGGCTCAGTGGTTAGCACTTCTGCCTCACAGTACTGGGGTCATGAGTTCGATTCCTGACTTATCTGTGGGGAGTTTGTATGTTCTCCCCGTGTTTGCGTGGGTTTCCTCTAGGTGCTCTGGTTTCCTCCCACACTCCAAATACATACTGGTAGGTTAATTGGCTGCTTTCAAATTTAGACTGTAAGCTACAATGGGGCAGGGACTGATGTGAGTGAGTTCTCTGTACAGTGCTGCAGAATTAGTGGTGCTATATAAATAACTGGTGATGATGATGGAAGGATATAAAAGTCATTTGGTAAGCATTGTGGGGTTGGAGAAGAAGTGGGACTGGGGCAAATAAACATCAGTAAATAGGTCTGGTGCATACAGATTATAATAGCCTAAAGCAGTGTTGGCTAACCTGTGACACTCCAGGTGTTGTGAAACTACAAGTCCCAGCATGCTTTACCAATATAAAGCAGCTTATTGCTGGAAGGTTATGCTGGGACTTGTAGTTTCACAACACCTGGAGTGTCACAGGTTAGCCAACACTGTCCTAAAGTGACCTAGTAGCTGCTCCTCGACAGTTATGGCAGTCTTCACGTTGTGTTGGTTTTTATGGGGCTTCGTCATACAGTCATCACGCTCTTTAAAATTAGTATTAACCATCTAGCGTGGTTGATGCCAATTTTCTTACTGCCTTCATTGTAAAGCTATAAAATTCCATTCACTTACATTCCCATTACATTTTCCATACCACTGCTTCTAAATTTCCACTTGGACCATTGGCCATCTATGTATAATCGTGACATTTTTCGGGTTGTTCCGCAGTGGTAAGAATGAGGTTCCGTGCGCTGAGGTGCTGAAACACCAGCGCTTCTTGCCCACTCTCTCAATGTCTGTCCACAACCACCTTCAGAGCATCTAAGTGTAGTGTAAGCTTCATATTGGTGTGAAAACTCAACTGGCAAGGAGCTACAAAGAAACACTCGCTCTACTCTCTCACAACCACACGTCCCCAAAAAAACGCTTCCTGATTCCCCAGTTTCCTGTGTCTTAGAGGATTTATGTGATGGGATGTATGAACATTTTTATTATTTTTCCTAAACTCCTTGTACGTAATGCTGCAGCGAAGCGTCACAAAGGTTCTAAGGCGCATTAACGAACATTCTCTGATCGTACTTTGAACGTTCTGTTAAAACCAAGACAAATTGTTCCGCTTTAATTAGCGTTCAACTTTCCTTATTTTCCAACGCCCATGTGTACGAGCCCTGAGATACTGTATTTACAGTCTGTATCATCTGCCGGACTCATGTGTTTAAAGACTAATGCAATATTTTTACGTTTATGTTTTATACAGGGCAGAAATGGAGGCCTGTAAGGGAAAAATAAGGCTCAAATTAAAAGATAATATTGTTGCTGATATAATGACATATTATTTTATTTTCACTCGAGCACCTACAACCGAGGGCTCGTTGCTTTTTTTTTGATGGTGGAAATAAAATCAGTTTCCATAGTAACCCTTCATTATCAAGCAGTTACTCCGCTTTAATTACACAGCTCCAGACAGTCATTTAAAAAAGGGCATTTTTCAAAATGGAATACATTTGCGAGTTTAAATATAGAACATGTTCATAATATCTAATATAACTCCCTAATAGAAAACGTCTAAGGGATTATTCCATGTTAGACATCCCATTAGGTTCTATTCTATTTCTTATATATATATATATAATCTGTGTGTGTGTATGTGTGTAATTATCTATTGTCTTACAGCATCACGTGGGCCGTAAATTGAAAAGGAGTCATACCCACTATACATTATTAAGACTTAGGTGTAGATTTTGTTTTGGGAAATTTATATAGATGAAGATTTGTGTGTTCCTTGCCATAATGAGATAATTCATTACGAATGAAATATATCACAGGATTCATAATCTTACCCTAAGGTCTATAGAACTCCACTTTGAACATTAGGTGCCAACATAGCATTTTTTCCCCCCAGGTTTAATGCATATTTAATAACAATGCACAAATCATCTTTAGCAGCCGTTAGACAATCAAATAATCACTTCCAAACTTAGTGCAAAATAACTAGTGAAAGCAAATGACACTATAGGGCTTATTTAATAAATCAGATCTTGGCTTTAATCAGTCTGAGTGCACAAGACTGTAGAAAGTTTATGTTTTATTTCGCATTTTCTGTTTGTGGCTTCAGAAACTATATTTTCATGGGGCAAAAACAGCAATACTGACTGCATCCCACTATTGCAGCTTATAAGCCAGGGGCGTACGGAAGATTTTTAAGGGGGGGGGGTTTCCCCTCCCCCGAAAAAAAAACCCAAAACCCGAGAGCTGCCGCGCATGCGCTGTAGCTCCGTTTAGGCGTCACTGTACAATACAGCACCGCCGCGGACGCTTCTTTGACAGCGCAGCGGCTGCTGCATAGTACAGTGCCGCTATGTAGGGCACGTTTTTAGCGGAGGGGAGGGGTTTCTGGAGACCCAGAAACCCCCCCTGTGTGCGCTACTGTAAGCATCGGGATATATATATATAAATATATATATATATATATGTAAATCACAGGGATTATCTTATTTTGTGGACCCCTCAAGTATTAAGTTGTTTTATTGTCCCATGTAACATTCCCTCTGGGCTGTGACTATGGGCCGGGGAAGATTACTAATCGTAAATCAAGTAGATTTATCACTGAGAATTTCTGTCCCTAGAAATGTCTGTTTTTCTCTTTTCACCATCTGTCCAAATATAGCTTCTCATATTCTGTTTATTTAATGCAATAATCACTATTCTTCTGATTTGCCTTTGTAAGTGGCTACTCATTGAGAATTTAAAAAGCAAATCATTACAGTTTTAGCAAGTTTAAGATGGGCATGGTATGGCACAAAGGTTTACCGAGTCCGTACGGTGTATGACGTCCGCTATGTCTGTTATATGCGTTCCCAGCTATCAGGCAAAATAGTGTACAGTATACCTATAAGTGAGCTGGGCGGATCTCTGTCTCCACCACCAGTATCATCCACATCAGGGGGTAAACGTATCAAGCTGAGAGTTTTCCGGCTAGTTTGAAAACTGGAGATGTTGCCTATAGCAACCAATCAGGTTCTAGCTATCATTTTGTAGAATGTACTAAATAAATGATAGCTAGAATCTGATTGTTTTTTCAAAGCCACCGGAAAACTCTCAGCTTGATACATTTACCCCCAGGTCTCCTCTAGACCAGTAAGCTGTGTTGGGGTAGGAATCACCACCTGGGTAAGTACAAATGAAAAATCAGTTACCATTACTATTACGGTCAATAATCAATTTTAACTGGAAAAGGTTTAGCAATTTTCAACGGAAAATGTGTCTTTCTAAAGGTAGCATGTGAACGGATCCTCTTCAGCACATCATCATCATCATCATTTATTTATATAGTGGCACTAATTCTGCAGCGCTGTACAGAGAACTCGCTCACATCAGTCCCTGCCCCATTGGGGCTTACAGTCTAAATTCCCTAACACAGACAGACAGACACAGGCAGGCAGGCAGACTAGTATCAATTTAATAGCAACAAATTAACCTACCAGTATGTTTTTGGAGTATGGGAGGAAACCGGAGCACCCGGAGGAAACCCACGCAAACACAGGGAGAACATACAAACTCCTCACAGATAAGGCCATGGTCAGGAATTGAACTCACGACCCCAGTGCTGTAAGGCAGAAGTGCTAACCACTATGTCACCGTAGCCAAGAACATATTAAGCAATACCTGTATTGTTTCTTATTAATATAAATATTGAGTGATCATTTTCAGCAGCTCATCCATCCATTATCAAGCACTGAAACCACAAGACACGTCTATCAATGGAGGAACAGAGAACTTATTTTATATGTATATTTATTGATGCTCCTTTAAATTTCCACACCACTAAACTTTAGTTTCACTGGGATGATGGAAAAACCACTGTCCCTGGCATATAATGGATGTACCCCTTTGTGTTTCCCGCTAACCTTTGATACTTTTAGGTAGAATATATGGCACCAGCAAATGATTATTGCATTATAGGCTTATCTTTAGTACTGAGGTGTCAGCTGGCAACAGAGTAGCAGCATTAATGTAATGTTCTGTTTTAGTCATCAGAATAATCATTTTTTCCATTGTTGGACAAAGTTTGACCTCTAGGAATAAAAAAAAATAAATAAAAAAAAAAAAATTCAGTGTCACATAAGTGAAACCATATGTGTTACATCTGTTCTCGTGGAATGTTTCTGAGCCATCCTTACATAGATCAGGCTTTGTGTTTTATTTGTTTCTGCTATGTTTGCCTGTGTGCCAAAAAAGAAAAACAAATGTTGAAAATGAAAGTTTGGAAACATCCTCTGAATCCATGTTTTGTATGGAGTGCTGTGCATCTGTGCAGTTCATAATTGTTCTTCAAGCTTTATGTTGGTTAGTTAATTTGCTTCGGTAGGCCTTACTTGCCAGAACGGGATTTAGCCTCTGATCTGTCAAACTATTTCCTGGTGAATAATGGAGGCAGCCATTTTTTTTTTAGACTAAACCACTATCTACGGAAATACAACCTTGCTAGGAATGAGCAGCTCCGCTGGGTCATGAGACATGTCTCGAATCTGTTGGCGTACGTAATCCCACCGTTAAGCCCCACCCACCTCAGTAAACACCGAGCGGCAGGAGCGGGATGACGTGGATTTTTACCGTCCACTTGATGTGAATCGCGTGATCAAGCCTGGCCTAGATCTTTTCATACCTCGTCTCTGCATCTTTTTTGTAAGTGAGGTAGGAAAGGTCGTCTAGTATGCTGTAATGTTCCCGATTTAAACATCAGGGGGTAAATGTATCAAGCTGAAAGTTTTCCGGCGGGTTTGAAAACCAATCAGATTCTAGCTATCATTTTGTAGACTGTACTAAATAAATGATAGCTAGAATCTGATTGGTTTTTAAAACCCGCCGGAAAACTCTAAGCTTGATACATTTACCCCCAGGACTTTTAAGGCCACACTTCCAATTCACTCAGGCAAGGGCCTTATACAACCAGACATGTCACATGTACTTTTTTGCAGTGAAAAAGTTGCAGTGTTGTGAGCTATGCTATAGATATCATCAGCAGCAGAAGTTATTTATATAGCGCCACTAATTCTGCAGCGCTGTACAGAGAACTCACTCACATCAGTCCCTGTCCCATTGGAGTTTGCAGTCTAAGTTCCATAGCATATATACACACACACACACACACACACACAGATTAGGGTCAATTTGATAGCAGCCAATTAACCTACCAGTATGTTTTTGGCGTGTGAAGGAAACTGGAACACCCGGAGGAAACCCACGCAAACACGGGGAGAACATACAAACTCCACACAGATAAGACCATGGTCGAGAATCGAACTCATGACCCCAGTGCTGTGAGGCAGTAGTGGTAACCACTGAGTCACCGTGCTGCCCCAAGATATGAGTTATAAAACAGATTTGATTCCTTTAACTAGTTTTATGCTTTTTGTTAGATAGAGGTAAGGTGCATTTGATGTAATCACATGATGTATAGCCCCCTGAATATTGTCAATAATTAGTAGCTCAAAGATCTGCATGGAGAGAACATTCTGATATTTGTCAAATTCTTTAAACCTGGCGTATTAACCAGCAGCAGCATCTAAAGTTACTGGTGCATCTCTGATCTCTCAGACTTTTCTTTCTTGGATGTGATTGAACCAGATAATCCTAATTCAAACATCAAAGTATTATTAGCATAGCAAAACATACAAGGATATGGACTAGCTACAGCCCATTAACATAGCTGGCAAATGTCCTGAATTTCCATGGACTGTCCCAGGTATTAAAAATATATCCCTGGAAATCTTTTTCTTGGAAAGTTCCCTATTTAGAATTAATAGCCAATAATTCCTATTTTTCTGTATGTTGAATGTAGTTGTTATCCTTTCCTTATTCTGTAGCTATTATAGTTCACTATTAATTGAAGACAGAATTTAAAATGCAAAAACTGCCCAGCAATGAACGTCCGTGTACATAATAGGGATTGTGGCCCTGGAAAGTGTCCTTAGGCTTATAGTAAAGATACATCTTCTATGTAAATGGTGGGACATAGAAATCATCTAGGTAGAAGACATTAAAGGTGTGGCTGGTGTAGAACTACAAGTCTCAGCATGCCTTGACAGCAGCATGCTTGGACTTGTAGTTCTACAGTGGCTGGGGAGCCACAGCTGGCCTGCCTGTGGTCTAGAGGCTCCGGGCTGCAGAGTTCCCTTGTACTTTTAGGGGATGGAAGCCATAAATACATACAGTGCTATCTTATGCTCCTTTAAGTCAAATCGCACATGTTTTTCATTTGATCACTGTTCTAGTCCTCGTGCGGCCATACCTTTCCAATTTGGACCAACTGGTTTGTTTGTTTTATTATAAGCCGATGGAATGTACCTTTTACCCTCCAGTTTCTAGTAACCCTTTATTGCATTGAAATTTTGCGCAAATCTGTTTTGCGGCAGAAGAGGCCGTTTGGTGATGCAAATTTCCTGCGTTCCACACAGTGCTATTCCACATTATACTTCTAAAGTAACATTTTGCAGAATTTCTAGTCTATATCTTAAGATGTGCAAAACAGGCCATTTTGCAGAAAGATTTTTCCAGTGATACAATCTCCAGGTTCCACTTTAGCGTCGCCTATTTTGCGGAATGGGCATTTCTGTTTGGTGTTTGTAAATTTGCATATGGCGGACTTTGTGGTATAGTACTACAGCTGGGAAAACGAGGCTGAATTAGTTTCTGCTCCGTGGCGGGGTTTGAGTTTCCGGCGAAATAAAAATGACAGAGAATTCCGTTGGAGAAACGTGCGAGATTCCGCAGCCACATGTGGAATGAAATGATGATTTCACAGAGCAGTTTTGAAATTTTCGCTCACCTGTATCATAAGGCATTAAAATTCCGCAAACCATAAACTACAAGTTGATGCAGTATCGAAAGACAGTTTGCAATATTGACAGATAGAAGTGTAAACGTTCCCATCGCATATTAAGGTAATGTATTCTCCTGTTGGCTAGCTGAGTGCTGCTCTCTGCAGTATCATCAGTAAATCTAGTCCCCACACAATCAAATCTGATCCATATTGGAATTTTTCTGGATGTGGGCGGATGAGCATTGGGGAGCCAAATGCACAGTGCCGTCTGCACACCTGATATGGCGCCAGAACATCCAATTTTGTGCATTCTGAGCACTGATTTGTGTGGAAATGTTGCTTTCAGATCCAACCATTTATTCATTAATTGTTACAATTGGATTGCGTAGCCATTCTTTTGCTCTATAAAGCTTTAAGTACGCTGCAACTTTGCCTACTCTCTCGGAATGCCCGGGAGACTCCTGAATTTCAAGGAGTTGTCTCAGGACACCTGGCATTGTAGACCACCCTCCCTGATCCTGCTTCACTTTCTTTTGAAGTGGACGGGGCCTTGATGACGTGATTTGATGTGAATGGCATCATCACCCCTGCGCTCGGTGGCGAGAATCTCATTGAAGTTCCGCAGGGGCACGTGATGAGACCAATCACATTGTCATACTCCTCCTTTGCCCTTACATCCAAACATGTACAGTATACTGTGCACAGGGTAAATGTAATCTTGAAGCTAATGATGTAAAACTGTAAATGGCAAAACGCGTTGCTAATTTGAAGTGCTAATACTTTATTTTATTTTTTCTGTCTAAATGAATTATGTTGCTCAGCTGATGTCACGTTTTACTCAGGTTGGCTGGACCTTTAAAAAAATCCTATTCTACCCATAGTAAAGCACATATGTAAACACTAAAAAAAAAAAAAAAAAAGAATAAAATATACAACACAAAAAAACAAAGAAAATCAAATAATACATTCAGCACAGTCTGCAATATTTTAATGATAAAAATAGCATTTTCTATGCAGAAAGTGTAAAATACAGAGTGGTGGCTGCACTGGTCATTAGCAGCAGATTTCACCTGACAGATACCGCTGTCACTTCCACTCGTTTGATGGCTGGAGCCGTGAGACGCTGTCGCCAACTAATATTGATTCTCGCTAGCTTCAGGGTATTCATTTTTTTCAGAGACGTCTTAGAAACACGACAAGTTAGCCCAGGTCTGTCAAAAACTTTCTTTCTGGAAGATTACAGTGTCGATGCCGGGCATGTCAGAAATTAAAACGGAAAAAGAATATCTTTAATTTAACCACGTACATGGAGATGTAGCTGGGTCCTGACTTCCTTCGGTTCTGTTTCACAGCAAGTCATCGTCGCAGGAGATCGGGCTTTTCTCTAAATGGACCTCTTGATAACTGTAAGTTCTACCATGCAGGGGCGACATTTAGGGATGCAGAGGTAACTGTTACAAAAACAAATTAATCCTTAATTTAAAATCCGTGATTCCCACCCTTTATGCTGCTGTGTTTTCAAAACTCCGCTCCACTTGTCTTTGTAAAAGGATCGCTGACATCTTTGTCACTCATTTCCTTTTCATTAAAATCAGAACTGTATAGCAGAACCTCCGTTGTGAACGAGCGCTACTGGGGATGAAGATAAAAGGTGCTGTCACACCTGTCTCTCCTACTCGCTAATCCTCAAGCTCACGCCCGAGGATGACTCATTGCCTTCTTCCTTTAGCATGGGAATTCGTCAAGATTTTAAAACTAACTACATTTTTCTTTCATGTCTTCTCTTTGGAAAACAACTATTCTGTACGGTTTTAAAATGAATTTCAGTTTATACCTCTCCCGGTCACAATTTTGTCAGCCTATTGGATAATCAGGAACAAGGAAAGTCCTGTAACAAGGGCAGCCCTCAACTCACTTTATACATCCTCTTTTTTATAGCAATAGTAGTTTCTAGTTTACATACTGTAAACATTTAACTGTGGGATGACTTGCGGTTGGATTATTATCGATTATTCCTTTTGTATGTCCACAGATGGCTCGTTTGTTTTTTTCCTACTGTGCCAGAAATTTCACAGAATGTTATTGACTATTATGATGCACAGTGAGTACTACGCTTGTTTGTGTAGAGTATATTGCGTGAAATCAGTCTGCACATGACCAGAAAGTGAGCGTATGTGTATACGCCCATGCAGAGTTGCGTGATCCTGCCACTTAAGATGGGTACACACCTATGCTATTATCATGGAGATCACACAATAAACCACCGTTTTGGTCCGATATTGCAAGAGTCTGTACAATCCCATGCTCTATTGTACAAAAACACATTGCATTGTTTAAGTTGGTTTTATAAACTTCCTAAGAATCAGGATTAACGATGGAACGATGTCAGGCAAATGTGGCAGTGTGTACGCACTGACGGCCAGCAGCGTAGGCAGATATCTGTAGAACGTGTAGAGTCCAGATCTCTTCAGCAGATGGTTATGAGAGATGCAGATCTCCGATCTGACGGTAAATTGTAGTAAAATTGTGGCAGAAATGGCACAGGTGTGTACCCAGCTTTAGGCTAGCCTACTCCTGGGACGGGGGAGTTCTAACATAGGTTGAGTACAGTAAGGCCGAGTTCACGCAATTGCTAACGCATGCAGACCAGAAAAAATACACATATACACATTAGAAAGGTGTTTTATTTGCAGATGGTAATGGACAGGTGCAAATAGCAGATGACGACTGTCTCCGGCACTGACAAACCACTTGTGATTGGCTGTTTGCGATTGCACAACTGACACCGATTGGTGCTTTCATCATCGCTAAGGCATATAGTAGGCGTTTGTGTGCGTGTTTAAGTAATACATTTTTATTTCTGCTGTATTAGAGTTTTAATGATGTCTAGTAGTAAATGGGTTTGGTGCACATAAAGCATGTGAACCTTAAATTAAAATTTAAGCAGGAGGAGCCTAAACAATTAAATCTAACTTTGTAAATTTTAATTTTTTTTGTCCTGTTCTGTACAATATAAGCGCGCAAAATCAGGATTCCATTTGGATTTGGTGGAAGTGAAATGGAATATAGGATCTCTAAATTAGGTTGTAAGCTCCATGGGCCTGGGACTGAGATGCTGGAATGAAGTTCTCTGAATCTACAGTGTTGTGGAATATATCGGTTTTGTTAAATGATGATGAACAAAATACAAATAATTTTGTATCATTCAATTCAGTATTTTTGTTGTTGTTGTTATTACCATGAAGCAAATGTGCAACAATACAGAACAATATAGTGACACAGCACACACTAGGCATTTGTGAGACCAGTAAACAGTGCAGGGACCCCTAGCAACCAATTTAAGTCATTTTGCCTAGTTTAGTGTAAAAAAGGAAAACAAAACCTCTCCCTGATTATTATGTGTTTTTATAGATTTATATCGACTACCATGGGAATATTTTAACTCACCTTTTAATGCTGTTTTTGTTATTGACTGATTTTAAATTAATATTAGCCTGTAAGAAGAATACAGTTATCTGCAGAGCACTTTAAAGTGCCACTAAACAGAATTGGCTCTCCAGGTGTTGTGAAACTACAAGTCCCAGCATTCCCAGCCACCTATCGGCTGGCTAACTACTGGCAAAGCATGCTGGGGCTTGTAGTTTCACAACACCTGGAGAGTCACGGGTTTGGCCAGGCCTGTGCTTTGTCTTTGACTGGTCTCTCTTCTTTTCTTTTTTTTATGTTTTGTTTTGTTTTTCTTTGCTGTATTGTGAATGGACTATCACACCTCAATAAGATTTACAGGAGGGCTCTGTAATGAGGTAAAGGGAACGCAAACAACAACATCTCTACTCGGTGGAGAGCTCTGCAAGCAGACTCACTCGCACCTTTATAGAAATTAGATAACGAGAATATTTTTATGCAGTCGTTCTTTGATATTTACATAAGGCAAATAATTTAGAGGCTGTTTAAGACGTGTCTTTGCTGGTGGAGGAGGTTTTTGTCATACGTATGAGACGTCTTGTCAGTAACGCCATTAAAGTACACTGCAGGGAACCTTTCCGAGCTAAAACGACTAATACGAGAAGACAGTAGCTTCCAGTAAGGTCACATAGGGTCAAATATCTTCATGGTTGTCATGGCATAGGATCATTTACATATATGTGAATACTACAAGATGCCTTTAGATATTATTTTTAGCTCTCTATAATTGTGTTACCAAAGACATTTCCTACAGTGATCCAATGACTATTGCATGTTTTATTCCAATACACTGTTCATGTATCCAGCACAAAATACTTCTGGGACACTTCTGTAACTGCAGTCAATTTGATACATGTGGTCACTTGCATGGATGTAAACTAATATAGTAGCAGAAATTGGTTTGTATGAAAATAACCCAATTGAATAATTAAATTTAAAAATAACATATACGTTTCTGACAGTTCAGCAGCATTAAACTTCACCAAGCATTAAACTCTTCTCCCATAGAACAAAAGCAAAGCTGAAATTTACCATTTTCTCAGAAAAGTCCTGTGTTTTCGCGAATGGGATTGGTTTGGGCAGATGGGTTGCATGGCCTGATGTGTTCCGGAATGTTGGCAGCTTTGAGCTAACGGCCTGATGTGTTCCGGAATGTTGGCAGCTTTGAGCTAACGGCCTAATGTGTTCCGGAATGTTGGCAGCTTTGAGCTAACGGCCTGATGTGTTCCGGAATGTTGGCAGCTTTGAGTTAGTGGTGCAGGATAACTCTAATTGGTTGAACTAAATCATTCAATCGGGGGGAGGGGGGGGGGGGGTTTAGTAAGCCAATGGAAAATAGTGTATTGGCTAGCTCCTACCCATACATCCCAACATTTCTGAATTGAATAAATCTACACTTGCCCTTGATTCTTTCAGCAATTGTCCTGTTGTGTTGTACACAGGTCTAAATGTTCCTCACCTACGCTACTTTTCTGTGCCTCACCCTATACTCATTAATGGAGAACGTCATTTTTTGTCACAAAAACAGACCTTAAAATGTATTTCTGGCCCCTCAGTGCCTATTGGGCCCTAGTTTGCCTAATGGATGACCTAGCTATGCCGACCTCCATCACGTTTCATGCACCATGGCGTAAAAGAAATCATTATATTATACCACTACTTTTTTAGCTGGGGAAGTAGAAAAACAGTAATAACAATGGGCAGCCTTACCACTCTTGTAATTCTGTGACCCTAGGCCCATGCCTGTGTTGCCCTTCTGCATATCTGGCCTGTATGTGCTGAGAGTACATTGTATAGACATTGTGGGAAGAGTTTACATCCTCTCTGCTCATTTCCTTGCTGTGAAATGTCTGATCCTGGTCACAACTAAACTATATATTTATTACCGCTATAAACATGTTGCACACAGCAGCATTGTAGCAAAGTTACATTCCATAGTCGGTTAAAGATTTTATTAAAAGACCAAGCAGATGTCTTCAGGCATCTCCTCTTTACATTAAAACTCACAGCTGCACCATATTTGACATTCAAAACAAATGGTTTACTGCAAAAGTATCACAAAACTGGGTTCGGCGAGGCTCATCAGCTCTTATACACAGCAGAGTACCTCAGAAATCAAATAAATGCAGAAAGGGGAGGCCACCCCAGAGTAAAATGGAAGAGAGAAAGCATAAATACCCTAATTCTTTACTGTTTTCTCCACCTTTCTAATAACCACCTTGAAGACTTCTGTGCTGCCCTCACTTTTGGAACTCCCTACCCTGCCTGACCAGACTCTCCCCCAAACTTCAATCTTCCAAGCACTTTTTCAAAACCTACCTTTTCACTATAGCCCACTGGTTCCCAAACTTTCTCAGTTCAAGGCACCCTTAGGGTCACCATAATTTTTCCAAGGCACCCCTAAGCCAAAATAATTACAGGGTAGTCCCGTTTTTTAAGTAGTTGGGTCAAAATAACGTAAGATTTAATTAGGCCCTTTCACCATTACATTGTGCCACTTCATCACATCACTGTGTCCCCCTTCATCAGCTCACACTCTGTCCCCCTTCACTCTCTGTTCCTTTAATTACCTTCTTTCCTGATTGTCCTCTCTGCTGCTCCTCGCTGACACTGTCGGATGTGATGACGTCACGCCCGGCAGTCAGTGAGAACAGTGAGGAGGAGGATCCGGCGCTGGATTGGTAAATAGTGACAGCGCCACGGCTCCCTGGGATGCACACTTTGTGAACCGCTGCTATAGCCTATCCTACCCCCACCTGATTCTACTACCTCTGTGTGTTTTACCATCGCCACTCCTAGTACCACTAGCTGCTAGTTGTCTCATCACCTAGACTGTAAGCTCTCACAAACAAGGTATCTCTATTCCTCTGTCACATATCTGCACCTCCTTCTTCAACCTCTTATGTACTTCGTCTGTTAATTACCATGTGTATTTTTTATCGCTCATTCTGGGTGTCTGGGGAGGTGCGGAGTTTTGCGGAGCCTTACAAATACACAATAATGATTTACAGAGAGCAGTGCTGCTAGACTGACGTAGAAGGGAAACCATGGAAGGTTGAAGTGACCACAATAAGTGGGCTGAGGTCAACAACAAAGAAATAGTACCGACCTTTAAATTCCTTCATTCTGAGTTGCTGGTCTTAGAGAGGTTGTTAGAGAGAGAGGAAGAGAAACAGTTTTTTAATGAGACAATGGTGTTAAGCTAAAGGCTGCATGGATATCACTACCCAATGGCGGGGGAAGACTTAAAATCGACAAATATTTATAAACAATAAATTAAATTAAAAATAATAATAATAAATAAAATAATAAATAATAATAAATAAAATAATAAATAAATATATTTATAAATAATATATCTGTTAGTGACCTTTTAAATGCCATTTATCATGTCGGAGGTTGTAAACATTGTATTAATTGTTTTTTTCTCAATTGTGTAACAAATTGCCAGGAAATATCATTATTAGTATATGTTTCACTAATGTAGAAAAAGATTTAATTTTTAAGAGAGGTGCTTAATTCTCAGTATCAAGATGTATCAAACAAAGCATATATACACGACATAACTGCAGGCAGTGAGTTTGCCTAGAGCCATTAAACTGCATCTATGGCTTACATGCAGTGGAGGCAATTTGGTTTTGAAGACACCTCCATAACATGCTGGGACTTGTAGTGCAACAGCCGCCGGCGAGCCACAGGTTGTGGTTCAATCGCTGTGCTTTGTAAGACCTGAGATCTTCCATTGCGTCATCTATGGATTTCATTAAAAACACATCCATCTGTTTCACCTGGACCGCATTACATCAATGTGGCATCTTTCCATCACGTATGATAATGATTACACGTCGGCTTCCAACACCAGCTGTGAATTGCGATTCCATCATGAAAAATGTTGGGGAGGTGTTTTATTCTTGGCTGTGTTATGTGTAAAGGTGTTTTGAATGACTATTTATACACTACCTGTGATTACCAGAGGTGTGAAATGAATCTACAGACTGTCGTGCACAATCTGTGCCCGTTGTGATTCTGGAACGAGTCCGATAAACTACAGTACTTGCAGAACTGCTGCCATTTACCCACAAGCAGTCGTTAGCCGTTAACCTTTATTTAGAAGATGGCTTAATTTGTTTGTTTTTTTAGGGGGAAGGGGTAATCTTAACCTGTACTAAACAGGATGTACACTATACAAAAGTATTCGGACGTTTGACCATTACACCAACAGGGACTGTAATGATATTGTATTCAGTTACATATACTTTAATATACCACAAAGTTGGAAGCTTAGTATTGTCCAAAATGCTTTGGTATGCTGGAGATAAGGGGTCTAGCCCAAACCCTGAAAACAGCCCCATACCATTATCCCTCCTCCACCAAACTTCACAGTTGGCATAATGCAGTCAGGCAGGTAACGTTCTCCCAGCACCCACCAAACCCAGACTCACCCAACTGACTGCCAAACAGAGAAGTTTGATTCATCACTCCACAGAACACGTTTCCAATGCTCCACAGTCCTGTGTCTGTGTGCTTTACACTACTGCATCCGGCGCTTGGCATTGGACTTGATGATGTGAGGCTTGCATGCAACTGCTCGGCCATGGAAACCCATTCCATTAAGCTCCCGCCGCACAGTTTTTGCGCTTACATTAATGCCAGTGGAAGTTCGGAACTCTTCAGCTATGGAATCAGTAGAGCGCTGGCGACTTTAACGCACTATGCACCTTAGCAGTCATTGACCCAGCTCTGTGATTTTACATGGTCTTCTGCTTTGTGGCTGAGATGCTGTTGTTCCTAAACGCTTCCTCTTTCTAATAATATCACTTACAGTTGACCGTGGAATATCCAGCAGGGATGAAATTTAACAAACCGTCTTATTGCAAAGGTGGCATCCTATCCCAGTACCACGCTTGACGTCACTGAGCTCTTCAGAACAACCCATTTTTTATCACAAATGTTTGCAAATGGAGACTGCATGGCTAGGTGCTTGATTTTATACACCTCTAGCAACGGGTCTGACTGAAACACCACAATTCAATAATTGCCAGCTGTAGCCAATTACTTTTGTCCATATAGTCTACGTTACAATATAGGCAAGCCAGGGGAGGATTACGTACGCCCAGGATGCCCCTCTAAAGCAGTTTTACTGAATAAAAATATGAAGGAAAAACTAGCATTGCACAAGCACTTGTACTACTTTACAGGGCGTTATCATGTGTACAGTTGGTGAAAGGCAAATTCTATTCTAGCCCCTGCATTAACCATTACCTACTAGTTTCCAACTGTATTGGTGAATTAATTAACCCCGGAAGACTGCAATTGGAAAACAGATAAAAGGAATGGTAGCTGATCATTGTGTTACATTACCCCCTCACTGTAATACAGCCAGCTGAAACTCCTCCCACTTCTTTAGGACGGTAGACTATTGGATGCTGGTCAAAAGGCTTAGACTGCAGTAATTTGAATTGGTACAACATCACCTGTCCCGCCCCTCTCTGGATCAACCATGGCACACACAGTATTTCCAAGCTGTCAGTCACTCTCTGCCTGCTCAGTAGAGAAACCCCTCCCTCCTAACATGGCAGCCTGCTACCGAGGAGCGAAAGAGAGCATGGTGGGCATATATTTAGTTAAGCTAAAAATCTCCAATTATTTCATATATGTTATTCACGTTAAATGGTCACCTTAATGGCTCTTAAAATTGTATCTTGCTGTGTGTTCCAATGGCCTTAAAAGAATGGAACAGACCGTGGAAAAGCCGTGATAGTGGAGAGTTGGAGACTTCATGTTCAGGACACAGGGTTTCATTAATACATATAAATGGCAGATGCAATAGGTGATTACAGAAGGTGCTTCTTGTCTAATAACATAATTTATAGTATATCTATATTTTATAGTATAACTAAAATATTACTCTTTTTTGTTTCCAGGTGTTACCATGAAATTAATGGACGAAGTGGCCGGGATTGTGGCAGCCCGCCACTGTAAGACCAACATTGTCACAGCTTCTGTGGACGCCATCAACTTTCATCGCAAGATTCAGAAAGGTAAATGTACATTTGTCTCACAGCATTAAAGACTATAGCTGTCACCGAGCATTGCCCTAATGCTAGCATCTTCCTTTAATAGCATTACTTCTCCTAAAGACTTCTGTAGAACCCTGTAAACTTTGCAATAGTCTAAAGAGTGCAAATGTCCACCGACATTGTCCGTTCACATAGCAATTGTGTGGTTGTCCCTGCTGTGGTAGCCAGGAGCTGGATTGCATTATTTGCCTCTACCAATTCAGTCAACCAGGGCGGAATAAGGAAATTAATGTGACATCTGATAAGATACAAGCAGCTACTACCAATTATACGTTTTTTTTATTGAGTACAGATTATCCTATTGATATTCTGTACTGACATGCAGAACATTGTTTTGTAAGCATACTGGAACAAATATACTGTATATTTTAATATATACATATACTTGAAATCTTTAATATCTCATCATTAAACAGAATAACCAAAAATAGCCAAAATAAAAAAATTACAAACAATATGTCAGGTATAATGTATACTCCTAAATGTTCACAAATAACATCCGTGTACTGGGGGATACAAATGATTTGAGCATATTCTTATCACTGGTCACAATTAAAACCACTATGGAGTCCAAGGGGCCGATATAGGATCCACTTCTTGTAGTACTTTCTAGGCCAGATACCGCATCAATATCCGCATACACTTTCCAAGTCTATACAAAGATATACTTATTTCTAGTCTTCTCCTTCTCTGAATCGGTTCCTTGTAGTCAACTTTGTTTGTCGCTTGTGGTGAGAGTATGCGCGCCTTTAAAATATGTAGAGTGATCTCTTAATGCCGGCCGTTAAATCACACTAAATTCAGATCAAATACTATGAGGGTCGGTTCAGTGAGTCTCTTAAACGTCAAAAGGTGAAACGCGTGCAAGACTCTTCCATGCTCTAACCTGTCACATGGTGGCCTTTTCACACAGTCACCGCTTCAATATATGAGTAATAAATGCTTATCCTTGCCTTAAATACCCTGTCTTCCGACGCGTTTCTTCAGAGGCAAAATAAACATAAAAGGTATAGACAATAGTATTTTTTTATGATTCTGGTCCCTCTGAAATCTCATCCAAAATGTATCTTCTATTTCTCTTGATTCTAGAAATAGCAAGTATGTATATTCTACTCACAATCTGATGCATTTATAAGGCAAAGACCAACTGATAATGGTGAACTTTTTTTCAGCCGACATTATTTGATGGCACTTTTGTTTGTCTAATTGAAATCTTAAGATATAAATGTAATTGTATAATAATATTGACGTTGCTGGAATTCTATAAGTGTGACAGATTCCTAGCAGATAATAACTCAACTACAGAGCCCTTGTTTGTGTCTCTCGCTCTCATAATACTTATCTCTTCCCAAAACCTTCCTTCCCGTTCCTTGTTCGTGTTTGATAACTCTTAAGTTTACTTATGGACAAAGTGGATAGCCACTATAAAACATATATACTGAGGATTATATAAAGCCTAGTCTTACAGTCAGCTTGCTAGCATAGCAACATACAATCTAAAATATGTATAGAAATTATTTGCATTTATGACAGTGAAAGTCTAAACCTGATTTGTCATAGTGACGTCTCTTGTAGTTTAGGCTTGGTGTCCCTTTAAGAGAGGCACCCAAAAGATAAATGTTGCTCAAAATTGTATGTTTATTGGTCCTCGGGCAGATATTGCTAAAATGCTTCCCACTGAGTAATGGAACATTTTATATTATTAATGTGATTGTGTTTGTGTTTTTAAAGAAGCCTGTAATTTGAGTAACACAGGGATTAATTTAGCAATCACAATTAAGAGAGATAAAATTATTTTCTTTCTGTAATTAAAAGGTTATAAGGAAAAATTAAGCTTATGCTTTTATTACTAGGAAACATCTTAAGTGCTTCCAGCAGAATTTCCTTTCATTAGGTCTCGTGTTCCGAATGCTAGAGCACCTAGACTAAATTACCTACACACATATAAAACCATCACAAGTAATCTATGACCCTGGTACTGATTTAATAATATCTCTACTGAGTAAAAGGTCTTCAATATAACGTTTCATATAAATATATATATATATATATATATATAGATGTATTTTTCATTTGACCGCTGTGCGGTGGTATTTTATTTTACACGCATGTGCTAGGGTCACCTCTGTTTTTATTTTATAGCAGTTGTAGCTTAAACTGGAATAAATAATATCAACATTTGTTGATATTAAAATTATTATAATTTGCTAATTGTGTCAATAACATCTTATGGATGCGCTGTGTGTATACAGATGCATGTGTAGACACACTACACACACACTATATATATATATATATATATATATATATATATATATATATATATATATATATATATATATATATAGAGGGGGAGGGGGATATAGGGAGAGTTATAGAGAGAGGGAGAGATATAGGGGCACATTTATCAAAACTCGCAGAATATGAAAAATAGTTTTCAATCCTTATCGCATTGATAAGGATTGAACTATTTCTCATATTTATTAAAAAAGCAACACAGGAACAGCGGTTCCGAAAAAACGGCTGTTCCTGTGAAGTGTAAATCATACTTACCACGGTCTCTTCGGTTCTGAAGCAGCATGCGATGAACGGGGCTCCTCTTCTGACTCCAGTGCGCATGCGCCGAGTGAAACCCTTGGGGGAGCGCACAGACATCTCTGCGCTCGCTCTGCAACTATAGTTGCAGAGAGAGAGCGGTGAGTGACAGGGAGGGATCATGTGATCCCTTCACACATGCGCTGTCCAGCTCTGCTCTTCGGAGCAGAGCTGACAGCACTGAAACTTTTCATTAATGATAATGTACGCCAGCTTCAGCGGATTGGTAAGTTTCTGTTTGCTTTCTTTTTTCTATAGCTGGCGCCTGGCGCGGGGCAGAGGAGGGGGACAGAGAGCAGAGGAGGAGGGCAGATGGCAGAGGAGGGGGACAGAGAGCAGAGAAGGAGATATTTATATGTATGTGTGTGTGTGTATATATATATATATATATATATATATATATATATATATATATACATACATACATACATACATACATACATACATACATACATACATACATACACACATACACACATACACACACTACTGGGCACCATGCTTCTTGGGAATCCCACTATTTCGACTTAAGTTTATTTTTAATCTATTTCTAAATAATTTTAACCTTGCTTTGCTCCATGTGCTAAATGTCATTAATTTGTTCAAGACCCCATTCTTTTCTCAAGATACATTGTAAAACATTAGTCACATGTCCCAGAATTACGAATAAATTTAACTACCGGTAGTATATTTACGATAATGTTTATTGGTCAGTCATGGTTAATAAACGACTTCTAACTGTGGGTGTTACAACTAAATCCCTGCCAGTGAATGTTTTAACTGGTGATAATTGCAGGACTTCCTGTACTTGTTGATAGGTGTGGAAATGTATTAATCACTTGCTTGAAAAGAATTGGAACAAATGTCTTGGAAGGATCCCGTTCTGTACTATGAAAATTAATGGATTTTTTCTTTTTTCCGTAGTGTCTTAATAACCAGATACACTTCTGAAAAGTGTTAGCCTTAATTCCCAGCAATACGTTCACGGTTTTGTCTTTTTCAACTTTAGAACTTGTGATAACGACTTTTCTCGCAAATGCTTGACATTTGGCAATTTTCCATTGCCTGCGAAGGTGCTCATTACACCAAGTACAGTTAATATAATGAGAAGCAGGTTTTCATGTAATGAGAAGGAAAATTCAAGACTCTATCTTGTCTGACCGGTACTAATTAATTCACTTTAATTATTGACATCTGCTGGGTCTTATCTTTTGTAGGTGAAATACATAGTAATTAATGGCAGACACGTGTCTTTTTTTTCTCTCTATGAATATGTTCTCGGTAATATTTCAGGGCTATGAAATCCACTTAGTAACCGTAGGTTCCAAATGAAACTCAAGCCTTATAATGTGTTAAATACATTAGGCATGGTTCCAAAGCTGACTGATGGCCTAGAACATTCATGGGCAACCTTCCGCACTTAAAGGGTCACATGGGTGGCCCTTTAACTTTCAAAAGGGCCACAATCTCTTTCATCACTTTGAAAACAATAAATGTTATCAAATTAAAAGGCAATAATGCCCTTAAAATGGATCAGTCATGGTACTAAACCCCCCCCCCCTCACTCACCTTAAAACAGAGCCTTCAGAAAACAGAGATCAGAGCCTTTTCAATGCCCACTCACCCAAAATGCCTCCATGTGCCCTTTTAAGCCTTTACCCCAAAACACTACTCTTACTTGCCCTCAAACACCCCTCTGACTCCCATTTACCTGTTTAATAAGGGTGAAGCTTGTTGGGGCATAGATCAGAGAATAAGAGTTTGGGCCAACTGGGCATAAAGCAGGAATTAGCTGGTAGTCGCAGGTGTAGGCATGACAGGCTCGTGGGTCACCTGATGCCCATCACTGGCCTAGAATGAACTATAATAGACAAGCAAAGGTATATATTTGTGTTTAATTTTTCTACTTCACGCCACTCTTTTCTATATTGCCTAACTTCGCCACAAGCTCTAAACCTGTGTGCTTCCTATTGGTTGACCGTGCCAACCAATAGGAAGCTAAGTGTCCACACAGTCACTTTACCCAGCCTTTACTGTGGACTCGTTTCCTCCATCTCCCCCAGTTCCTTCCAAACTGAAGTTCCTCCAAGTAACCGTCACTGGGCAGGGCTACAGAAGAAATATGGCACTGTTGGAAAGTGATATAAGGGAAGGCTTTTTACTAGCAAGTAACTGTCTCCCCTGGCACAGATCTGATGCCCATATAAAAGCTAGAGGGCACTTTAATGAGATTTTATTTTATTTATTTTATTTCCCTTTTACACGTTTTTTTTTGTTTTACTTATTATAATAATTTAGAAGTTACATGGTATAATCCTTTCCATTGACAATGACGTGCCTTCAGGACTCGTTGCTCTCGCTAATAAAGTGACCGCGCCTAAGAGCGCAGTCGCGGCGTAGCGCTTGCATTAACATTGATGTCAGCCTGACTGTAGTATGAGATCATGTGTCTGCACACGAGTGTAACGGAACTCTCGTTTATCCGTCTGGCTTCTAGTCAAAAAATGAAGAGAAACAGGTTATGTGTTCCCATTGTACTCTACACAAATAACTAAAATGGATCTGTTTCCGACGCTGAAAAGGGTGACCCAAGGATACGTCTCTCTCTCTCTAAAAGTATATCATAGACAAGAGCCGTACAGATATATTTTGTTACACAATGGCTATTCACCGCAGCAAGAAATGGAATGGGAAAAAAAAAATTAAGTGATTTTCTTTCTGGTCGTTGGGTCGAAAGCTGACTCAATCGTTTCTCAAATAACATGTGTAAAGCTATTTATAACATACGTCGTCTGCCTAAGGGTCAAGGTCATAGTTAGCGTTTACATCTCTCTTCCTGTATTCCGAGGCTTGCCTGTACGCCACGATTCCCATAAGAATGCACTTTATCTGTTCAAACGATTATATGTTAAGAAAGATAGATGCCGGGCATACTTGGCTGGCTCACAAATCCTACTTCTTATTCTCCTGCAGCTCAAATGGAGAATTTAATAGCACAAAGCTGCTGTGAGATTTGGAAATTGTTTAACGGGAAACGATAAGCCACCTGGTACATTCAGTGCTTCTCCGGCCTGTTTGATGTTGTTCTGTGCCTGCTACGTATTTGGATTTAGTGTGACACTGTTGCGATGCAATCATGAAAATATATTGAGTATATTAAAAAACAAAAAAAATCTCAAGCCCAAGTCTTGATGTTTTGTCCGCTCCTGCGGCTAGTTCGATAATAAGTTGAAGAGATCACTCAAAACTCCCATCGTTCGTCTGCTTGCGGGAAACGTGTGTATCTCGCAGAAAGGGTTTAGAAAGACGGTAGAAAGAACCTTGGGATTGGTAAAGTAGGTATCGCAGATGGTGAATAAATGAAAGATTTCAGATTGAAAATTAATTAACGTTAAATAATTAAAAAACCGTTAGTTTCCCTGAAAACAGTTTTAAATAGGCAATAATATTGCCTGTGACTCTAGTCTATTGAATTACATCCTTTGCAACGTATCCGATAACTAAAAAGAGGCACTTAAGTTTTCGTACACCCAAAGATGCGTTCATGCACTTATGTTTCTGTAACAGTTTTTAGGGTAAAGTTACACTTAAGCTATGTGCGAATATTAATCAAGCATAGAGATCTACCTAGCACAGAAACGTGGCCTTCATCATCAATTTGAAAACTTGCACAGGGACTATGGGACGAGCAAAGATTTGAATCATGAAAGTCATATAGTTTAGTTAAATATCGGACACAGACCTTTCGGGGGTATTGTTGATATGCGTCTCCACACCCCCACTGTACAGACCTTACAGTGCAACAAATTTTACGCAAGTCACATTTTGTAAGTACTGGATTTACTCTAAATCAGGTTCTTAATAGAGTAGAATATATTTTATTTCCATCCAAACTTACCATCTGCGTCATTGTAATAACTACAATATAGTTAGCTTGTAAACAATATTCCATTGTTAATTAAATATATATTTTTTAAAAATAGGGGTCTCAAATCAGATTGACAGACGTAATTTGAGTCCCAGAAGTAAAAAATAAAAAAAAACAAAAAAAAACCTTAGCACGGAACAAGAGATGTGGTGTGACACAGTTGTTCATCCATATAGAACAAATCTGTTACAGAATTATGTACAGCATACAGGACAAAAACAATTATCATTTCATACTGAGTAAGAGAAGGAGTACTGTGTAGAACAAAGGAAGTGTCCCTGTGCATTTGTCCATAAATGAAGAATAGGATACTGAGTTCCATCCGGCATAAAACGAGAACAGATACTGAGAATTCCATCCAGCATAAAACGAGAACAGATACTGAGAATTCCATCCGGCATAAAACGAGAACAGATACTGAGAATTCCACCCAGCATAAAACGAGAACAGATACTGAGAGTTCCATCCGGCATAAAACGAGAACAGATACTGAGAATTCCATCCGGCATAAAACGAGAACAGATACTGAGAATTCCACCCAGCATAAAACGGGAACAGATACTGAGAATTCCACCCGGCATAAAACGAGAACAGATACTGAGAGTTCCATCCGGCATAAAACGAGAACAGATACTGAGAATTCCATCCGGCATAAAACGAGAACAGATACTGAGAATTCCACCCAGCATAAAACGGGAACAGATACTGAGAATTCCACCCAGCATAAAACGAGAACAGATACTGAGAGTTCCATCCGGCATAAAACGAGAGCAGATACTGAGAATTCCACCCAGCATATAACGGGAACAGATACTGAGAATTCCACCCAGCATAAAACGAGAACAGATACTGAGAGTTCCATCCGGCATAAAACGAGAACAGATACTGAGAATTCCATCTGGCATATAGAACAAGAAGTCGCACTGTGCAGTTTATCAATTAGAAAAAAGAAGTACATTGTCCGTGGCATGAACAAATATTTGAAATGTCATACTGTCCCTGCAAATATATAATCACAAGACCAGATAGTTTCCATTATAAGCCCCATTATGTTCAATAATATAAATAAAATCGTTAATATAAAGTTCTTTCTTATAGATGTACCTCAAGTCCTCTGTCGCTGACTGGTGTTTTAACAAATATCATCCGTACAAAACTGCTAATTATCCCCTCAGTTGTGTAACCGCTCTTTCGTACATTAAACATGTTATCTACACATAATGGGCAATGCAACCTATTAAACGTATTAAGAGCCAGTGACATCACTGAGGCAGGAAGGAAGTAATGGCGCTAGTTCTTGGTGAATTAATAGACTTTCTGGTTAATGTTGGCTCCGCCCACAAAATGGCTGCCTCCACTGTGTGTCAGTTTCCAAAAAAAAAAAAAAGCTGATGTGAGTGTTACTAATATGTTATATTACTGATGAATCATGGGGAACGTTTAGATTAGAGCAGGAATCTGAATATCAACCTACATTTAAGTGAATATACAACTACATTTCTGAGGTGTTGTTTTTTTTTTTTTTAAATAGCCCCATTATTTATCCATTGTTTCCCCAGGCCAGACCATTAGTATATTTTTAATATATAAAATATTACATTAAGCTGCTCTAAGAAAATGTTTAAAAGGATGAAAACATCACTAATTATGTATTTCCAAAATATCCTGCAGCAGTATTTAGAATAAATTTAAATTATTTTATTCCATTGTTATTTAACTAAAATTGCTACAACCCTATTCTGAAAATTTACCTCAGAGGGACAGTATACTAAAAACTTAATTAGTATATAAATATATGCGGTACATTATAGGTCATTACTGATTAAATTCTCTTCCCTAAGATAATATAAACTGGAAGTCATTGCCTCTGATTCAGTAATGTCCGTGAGTCCGGCTGGAGCTGACAAACGTGATATTACTCGTCTGCATGACAGAACTATACCGCCCTGCTGCCCGGGGTAAATGTACTTTGACTTGGAAGATTTCTGCCCCGCTGAAGTTATTGTAAGGTGACCAGAAAAGTGATAAGAGGGCGTTCAAATTGTCCAACTAATCCTTGGTATGCTTAACCAAAATCAATAAAAGATATTATAGACATGATTATCAAGCCCCTAATCCCAGTCACTGTGAGGAGCACTGCTACACAAGATAATGAGGAGGGGGAGGCACTCATAGATGGGATCACAGAGCTTTGCATCCCACAGTCATTGTGAGGAGCACTGCTACACAAGATAATGGGGAGGGGATGTCACTCATAGATGGTATCAGAGCACTGCATCCCACAGTCACTGTGAGGAGCACTGACACACAAGATAATGAGGGGATGTCATACATAGACATGATCATTGAGCCCCAAAGCACACAGTCACTGTGAGGAGCACTGCTACACAAGATAATGCGGAGGCAGTGTCACTTGTAGATGGGATCACAGCGTAGTGTAGCCCACAGTCACTATGAGGAGCACTGCCACATAAGATAATGAGGGAATGTCACATATAGACATGATCATTGAGCCTCTCAATCCCACAGTCACTGTGAGGAGCACTGCCACACAAGATAATAAGGAGGGGATGTCATACATGGACATGATCATCGAGCCCCTAATCCCACAGTCACTGTGAGGAGCACTGCCACACAAGATAATGAGGGGATGTTATACATAGATGGTATCGCAGAGCACTGCATCCCACAGTCACTGTGAGGACCACAAAGTTTTATGATCCTTTGAACACAGTAACTACATCAAGCCTGAGACCCATTAACGCCACCGAACCTTAGTTTCTCTTTTTAAGATTCTTTTCCAAGCCTTGTCTGCAGCCAACTTCCTGTAAGGTTCTGACGACAACCTTATTTATAGCAAGTGAGGGGCATGCTTGATTGGGTTTAAATCCAGACACTGCTGTAGCCGGTATAAGATTTTTTTTATGATGAACTCCTAGGCTATGGCGGTGTTCCCTTGTAGTAACAATAAGCACTGAGGCATTTTCTTTCACACGTACAAACATTTCTGCTGATTTGTTCAATAATCAATCAATAGGTGGGGGCCAGTTCCCAAGGTTCTAAGACCCGTCCCCACCATAGAGAGATTCTCCTTTGTCTCATCTGTCCGGGGTTTGTTCTTCCAGAACTGCTGCTGTTCATCTCTGTACATTTTAGCAAATTATATTCTGGTCCTTTTTCCTTTTTTGCTAAACATGTTGAACATGTAACTGTGTTTATTACAGAAACTCTTGGCAGTAACACAGTTCTCCCTTAAGCTCCTGTGTCCTGGGAATGTACTTTAAAACACAAAATATTTAAAATTGTAGTTTTACAGATTGAAGCCGTCTTTCCTTTCAGAACCTAGATTGCTGCTTCTTCTTCCGCAGACCGGTCCCTTGTCTTTGTCTTCACCTGTTGAAACCAAAGGGATCAATAAGTCCACTACAAAACAACGGGCAGCTGTTTTTCCCCGTAATTATGCTTCGTTAGACTGAGTGCCTTGAACACAAAGGGCTCGATTTACTAAGCAGCGGGTTTGAAAAAGTGGGAATGTTGCCTATAGCAACCAGTTAGATTCTAGCTGTCATTTTGTAGAATGTACTAAATAAATGAAAGCTAGAATCCGATTGGTTGCTATAGGCAACATCCCCACTTTTTCAAACCTGCAGCTTAGTAAATATACCACAGAGGGCCTGATTTAGAGTTAAAATGAAATTGGGTGCATACATGTAAGTTTCTGTGGCTAGAAATTGAGTTGTATGTATATATTCCGCTTGAATAATGCAGATGTCATCATTATCATCTTGGAATCGTGGGTCATTCCTATAAGATGCATAAAGATATATTCAGAAAGATCTATACAAGTCAAAATCGGATGCATCTCTAAGGGCTGTGGTTCCCTTGTCTCCTCAAATCAAAATATAGGTGCAAGCTGTGCAAGTGCAACAAGTTTTATGCAAGCCATGTTTACGTGATAAAAATGCCTAAAATGTGTTATTAATATAAAATGTTGACGTGTATATTTAGAGGCAACTGTTTTGTGGGCTGGAACAATATTTATGTTGACGCAGCCTATCATGAATATCCGCCATGCCGTATAAATACCGTTGGTAAAGTGCCTCCGTGGTGTTGATAAAATGTAATTTGCGAACGCACTAACAACGCCTTCAACAGTGCATGTGCTATTTGCGCCCGTTTTTGTGCAAATTGGCTCAATGCCCCCCCCCCCCCCCCCCCCCCACCACCTCTGCTGCTTCTTACCTTGGCTGGCTGGAGGTGGGGGCGGAAGCCTCCTCTGCTCCCCAAACTGGGAGTGTGTCGCTGCGTTGTGACATCATAGCCAAGCGCCACACTCCCCGTTACACTTACATGGAGGAGCATGCAAGCGGCGCCGGCGGTCCGTGTGGATGGCTTTAAAATCACTGGATAAGTGACCATTTCAGTCAATCAGTGTTTTAGGCGCCCCATAACCACTGGGTTACCCTAGGTAACCGCCTAGGTTTGCCTAATGTTAGCGCCAGCCCTGATTGTTCTACATTTTAACCAACACATGTAGGTTTTAAACGTGAAAATGACAATTTCGGCAGGGGTGCGGAATGTTGTATTTACCAGTGGAGCTGGGCGGATTGGGACATTCCTTACTGAAGGCAGTCTAAGCTACTAGTTACTCACCCACATAATATTGGTCTGAAAGTGGGCAGCACAGTGGCTCAGTGATTAGCACTTCTGTCTCACAGCACTGGGGTCATGAGTTCCATTCCCGACCATGGCCTTATCTGTGTGGAGTTTGTATGTTTTCCCCGTGTTTATGTGGGTTTCCTCCCGGTGCTCCGGTTTCCTCCCACACTCCAAAAACATACTGGTAGGTTAATTTGCTGCTACTAAATTGCCCTTAGTCTCTCTCTCTCTCTCTGTATGTGTGTATGTTAGGTAATTTAGACTGTAAGCTCCAATGGGGCAGGGACTGATGTGAGCGAGTTCTCTGTACAGCGCTGCGGAATCAGTGGCGCTATATAAATAGCTGAAGATGATGATGATGATGATGATGAAATGCAGCTGAACGTGAAACAAAATGAATATTAAAAATCCATTTGGTTTGACCTGCAGTCGTACACTTTTACATAACTCCCAGCATTTAAAAAGCAAAATAAGCCTCATCCGTGATCTACAAAAGCATGCCCACCGTCTACGCCAAAACCACCAGATATGCCCAATTGCACCCACGCCTTACCCATTACACACCCTCTTCTCAAAAGACAAGTCAATTTGGGGGTCTGAAAATTGGGACTATTGAATGTTATGCTTTTTATAACACTTCATCGCAATCCCGGCAACATCCTGTATGATCTGTCTAACTTCACTTTTATCGCCTTCTCGTTGTTCTCTATCTTGTGAATTACAGGCCATCTGTCCTGCACAGCTAACCGTGTATAAAGTTCAGCAATGCTTTTACTGCCATTAAAAATGAATAATGGATTTTAGTGCATTACCAGCCTTTCCTCTCTAATTTAATCCCCTATCTTTTTAATTATGGAGACCGGCATGTACTTGTTCTTTTAAGTCGTTTTATATATATATAACATTTCTATTAAGGCATAGCTTATGTTTAAATCTTTAATACCGTAATTCATTTAGAGTAATGTTTGCCAAAAAGAAAAAAAAGAATCTTCTTTTCCTAGTGCTGTCTGTTGTACCGAGAGGTCAACCGAAAACTGCACAAGCAATAGAAACACTGCACAGATTGTTACATGTTTTTTAAAAAAGCAAAAAACGTGGGTTTTGTGCAAGTATTACAAGCTTGACTGCTCTTATCTTTTTCAGATGTTAAATTTTTCAGCTAGTCAAAGTTTTCTTGATATTCTTTTAGTCTAGTTTCACTGAATTGCAATTACTTTAACTAATAAGTAGTAGATCTGTGTACTAATCTTTAATGCTCCTGTCTAACGCAGCCTGTATTAAAGGTGTTTCTAACCTATCTACTTGTGAGCTGGAGGTTTTAGCTGACATGCTTAAATTCAATCTGACAGCCGTTGAAGCATGTAACTTTACAGTCTAATTCTGCCTTTTAACCCCTTCGCAGCTGAGCTTATTTTGGCACGTTTTGGGTTGTTCACATTTTAATATCCATATCCGTAATTTGTTTGCAACGAAAATATACCTAAAATGGGCAAAAGTTTTTTACTGAAATTGCAAGAAATTGAACAAAATGCTTTTGTGATACTTGCTCTGGCAACAATCCACCTTTCCAACACAGCAAAAGGAAGGATTCTACACATAAGTTTTAATTATAAATTTCTGCACTTGAAATAATAAAGCATTTTTTTTTTATTTATTTTTTTTTTTGCTAGTTTACACGGGTTTGAATGAAATGCTTAAAATCTGTAGAAACAATACGGGTAGCCCAGCAAGGCGCATACCATTTTAAATCCTAGAAAAATTACTGCATCAAATGAATGTACCCCCAATAAGTTTTTGAAGCCAGGATGGGGGAGATGTGGGCATTATAATCCCCCCCTTCCTCCCTCTCTGGACTTTTGAATGTTTTCTGTAGTGTTGGGTGGTATTGTCTCGTGATCACCAGTAAATAACTACTAAGGGTGTGTAATAGACCTTTTTGAATAGGAAACCTTAAAATCACAGAGAAAGGAGTGCCAGTGGAGGACCCAACAATTCAGGTTACGGGACTGTATAGTATTTTTAATAGGCGGAAGTAGCCTTCAAATTTGTGTTTTATACCATATGGCTACGTACACAAAGACAAGGTTTGTCCATTCATAGTACAATGACGTGCGTTGACCTGTTTTAATCTTGCGGAAACACGCAACAAAATAGCTATTTAACTAGGAATCACTAATTTCTATAGATCCTTTTCATCTACAAGGTGACAAACAGTTGTTGTTGTTTTTTTTACACTATTCCTATGACTGGTACAAACTACACATTTACCATTAGAGGTCACGGCTTTCTCAAGTGTTGCTGTGTAAATGTAGTCAGCAAAACTGTCTGTGTGACCCAGTCCTCCAGACGCCCTTAGGCATGTGCCTATTTTGCCTACTAATAGCTGCTGCTCTGAATTTTTTTTTTATATTTAGTTAAAAATACCATAACTCCTCTTTTATTTTATATGTTTCAGGTTGCATAATTACAATATCCGGACGTATGACATTCACCAGTAACAAATCAATGGAGATTGAGGTGTTTGTCGATGCTGATACTTTAGTCGGCGACACCCAAGAACGATATCGAGCGGTCAGCGCTTTCTTTACCTACGTCTCGCTAAGCAAAGATGCTAAACCTCTTCCGGTTCCTCAGCTAGTGGTAAGTAGGATGTCTCAGTACTTTTATGCTTGTTTAACCCTGAATTCAAAGGGAGAATTCAGCCATGAACATCAGATAAGGAAGTATAATTTTTATTTACCGAATTTCACTCGAGAGGATTGACCTTCCCTTAGTTACATGGGTGTCATTTGCATTTCATAAACGTATACATCGAGAGAGAGACGGATGAGAAATGGGATTATACATGCATTTATATGTAACGGGCAATCTTGTACAATACACATATATTGTGTCTATGAATAAAGCTGCCTAGCGTTTCATTAAAATGCATTCAGCATAAGTGAAATTCTCCCAGGCAACTCGTAACGGAAACACACAACATAAATCAATCGTAGGGGGCCTCTGCTTTGTGGCAATGCTATAAGTGATCAATGACAAAATTACAGGCATTAGCGCTTTAAATTATAGCTATTAATAAGCAACATGGAAACATTTCAACATTTTTCTTTGTGACGATTATTCTTTGTTTATTTAATATAGTCCACAGTGCACATATTAATAAATATTTTAATTGATAATATTTAAAATGCATTTTATGGTTTCATTTTAAATAATATTACAATTTTAGGAACATTTATGGTTGTCTTGGGGTTTTTTTGAGTGGTTTTTTTTTCACAAGAAAAATATAATCGTGTAATCATTATTGTGCATTACTTTATAGGGTAACTCGGCACAAAACTAAACATTTAGTTCTGGGTGGATTTAAATGAGTTAAAATGGAAAGTAAAATTATTTTTACCTTGTATGACTCGTCCTCTCACTAGCACATGGTACTAACTACTACTATCACTAATTGCCCATCAGCTTATCGCTGGGGTAATTTAAAAAACAGCAATGTGGAAGCACTCGCCAATTGTGTGCAGCAAGTGGGATGTTCAGTGATCACAGAGGGTGTGCAGCAAAGAGTGACGGATGTTCAGAGCCGTAACATAGAATTCTAGCGCCTGGGGCGAGAAAGACAAATGCCGCCCCCCTAGCAGTCAATTTTAACCAAATTAACCTAAAATATTGCTAAATTGCGCCCCCCTTCAGCGTTGCGCCCTGGGCGATCGCCCCTGTCGCACAGCCCTAGTTGCGGCTCTGCGGATGTTGATGAAGACCAGTCTGTGATGTCCGTCTTACTAAACTGTAGTATAATCTGCTATAGATGGAGATAAACGATATCACTGTTCACCACCGTGTAGTAAATCGAGGTTTTAGTTGCATCGCCGAGTGGTGTCTGAACTCCTTCAAACTGTTATTGCTCTTTAGTAAGATTGACATCAATGTTTTGTGTTACAGTAATGTTCTACTGCATGGCAACTTAATTAGGGCAAAGATATATATTTTACTGGAAACAAAATGCTACCTTAAATACAGTTTAATTATCTTTTCAATGTAAACAAAACTAAAAGACAATTGTTGTCAGTGCTTGTAATGTAATGGTAATATAAATTCCCCATATACAGTGGTGGAAGTAGGCTGGTATACAGCGATATGTCATACCACCATTGCTCCTCCTGCCTTCATTGTAACACTATCAAATTCCAATCACTTGCATATTCCATACTGACCCTTCTAAATTTTCACTTCAACCACTGGTGTATCTAGCGACATGAAAACAGGTGTATTGGTTCATATTTTGATCAAAACATTTAACCCTGCACCCCAGCATCAATGGTAGATGTCAGCAGTGTCGGACTGGGGTATGAAGGGCCCACAGGGGAACTGCAATGGTAGGGGCCCACCAGAGGGGGTGTGGCCAGCCAGCATAGAGGCGAGACCAGACACTAGAGGGGGAGTGGTCAGCCCATGAAGGGCATGGCTAGTGGCATAGTGTAGTATATAAAGAATGCAGTGTATATAAAGAGTGCATAGTCTAGGCCCCACCCCTTAGTTCGAGACAAAGTCTTGCCCCACTAGAATCAGAAGAGTTGGCAGACTGTCCTGCTCTCTCCTAACTGTTCTTGCAGTGTTCACTACCTGCTGCTGATGATGTCTTAAGCTCAGTTGTTGTCTGGACCCTGGAATGTTGGGGTCCTGTTTTGAAAAAGTGATATGCACACTGTAGCCCCCTTCCCCAACCAGTCACAATGTTAAATCAATAGCTCTCACGTTTAAAGGGTGCGCGTGAGTGTGAAAAGCACTAGGCCACTCCCATACAGCAAAACACTTGCATTGTTGCGTACACCATCAACAGAAGTGTACACTGCCTGCTCAAAGAAGTGTGACATATCTCAGGCTGAACATAAGTCCTGAGTTTCAGGGACAGTGCCCTAAAAGCACTACATACGTAGTGGAAGGTGTGTAGTTGTTATAATGAAACAGACAAATATGAAAAAATAATGTTTCAAAGAAGGACAAAAATTGAAAACACACACAAAACACATATACAAGCAGAGGGGCACCTTGTCTCAGAATAGTTACAATTAATCTGTGTATCTACATACTATTACTACCCTTAGTTAGAAGAATATACTGTGCCACCCCAACCTTGGCTCCATGGGAATTACCTTTGCTGCAGATCAGGGGTTGGCTAATATCTAGTCAAGCCCGGTGTGCCAATCGTGCATTTGGATTTATATATATATATATATATATATATATATATATATATATATATATATATATATATATATATATATATATATATATATATATATTAATAATAATGGAACCAACAAATAAATGTTCATATTATTCCATACAGTAGTGCCCCAGTTCAATTTATGCCACAAATCATATTATGCCACATAATGTCTCCAAATCATATTATGCCACAAATTAGGCCCCCAAACAATATTATGCCACAGAGTACTGTCCCCAAGCAATATTATGCCACAGAGTACTGCCCCCAATTCATATTATGCCAAGAACAGGCTACTCCCCCAGGTAAAAAGGAAACAATGTCAAGTTTCAAACAAAAAAAGCAAAAAAAAAATTACAATAAAATAAAGTAAATGTGACTTACCTCTGCTTCATCTCGTCTCTGTGGCTGGGCAGGGTCCTTGCAGCTCCTATACGCTGCCAGCATCGCAAAGTCATGACGTGTGTGATTCTTGAAGGTGCAGGTGACTTGCGCTTTGCAAACTTGGGTGGGCTCCACCTACATAGAAAAGGGCAGGGACAGATTGGGGACTTAGTGGCCCTGGAAAAAAAGCCTGAAAGTGACATCATGTAGACGGGGCCAAATAAATGTTAGATGGGGCCCAGTATGTGTGTGTGCGCCTGCTGTATGTACCTGAGTATGTGTGTCCTTTTCTTGTCGCTTCCTGACCTGTGGCTGCTGGTGTCGTTAGCTTAGTTGCTGCTTGTCTGGATCCTGCAATGTTGGGAGTCCTATCTGGAAGAAAATGGGTACATGACATTTAGAAAACTCCAACCAGCCCCGGCGTTAAATCAATAGTACACATGTTTAATAATTAGGCCTCCCTCCAGCCCCAATATTAATATAATAGTATTCACTTTTGATAAATAGATCTATTTCCCTCCAACCAGCACCAACAGTACATTAATAGTATCCGCATTTAATAAATAGGTTTATTTCCCTACCTCCAAATAGACCTAGCAATAAATAGCATTTAAGTTTAATAAATATAACCATTTTCCACAACCATCCCTGGCATTAAATAATTCACATTTAATAAATAGCCCTCCTGCCCAAACTTAACCTCACATTCAAGTAATTGCTCCAAACCACCCCAGCATTAAAGGTCCCGACACCTCATCTTAAATTAATAACAAGGCATGAACCAAGCATATTTCTACCTAAAAAGACTTGAACCAGACTTCCAATAGTACCTATTGGAATAACTTGGGCTAGTTTAGAAAGAAATCATTTAATAAGGTTTCTGTTCTGACTCAGTCTGTCACATCTTGGACTATATCTATGTAGTCCGTAATGGTCATTTATGTAATGCAGAAAAATGATCACAGGACTTTAGTGTAAATGCCTGCCATCGTTGTTCAGTTATATATATATATATATATATATATATATATATATATATATATATATATATATATATATAATATATATGTACATTCCCAAACATTAGCCTGTCAACCCAAGGTTTCAGTGGGTCTATGGTCTATCTTCATTCAGTCTATTTTGAAGATGCGCTATAGACTTCATTTACTTGTCAAGTGATTAATAGCGCAATCTAAACTTTGTCAGAAACGTCTCTTTTTCCCAGAACCCTCTGCTTCAGGTACCTGATTGGTTCTACAAGATATCATTAGTGCGTTCTATTTTTGGACCTTGTCCTAATGGAACATCAGTCAATTTCTGCTTCTCGTCTCTAATTATAGCAGACGAAGTACATGGAGATATTGCATAATATCTCTGAAATAAAGATATTCATAAATATTAAACACTGTAATGAATATGGATCAATTACTATAAATAATAAACGTTCAGGTCTGTTCAAGGACCGACGTGTTGATTTAAGAGTTGGAAAGGTGAGGAATACGTTCCCCTACTTCATTTAGTGAAGCTCAACATACGCAATAACCATACGTCCACCAAGTCGGCGATCGCAAAATAAGAGATTTGTGCCAGCTCTATTCTAGAATGCTTACCTCCTCTATAAAGGACCATGATATATGCTATATTATAATGAGGCTTACATAGTCCTATGAAGACGTATGCTGCCAACCATTCATAAATTGCTAGGTATATATAAAGATGAGTGGGAATTCACAGGTAATACGTCATTTTCAATCCTCAAATAAAGTCAAACCCCCACTTTTATTTACGAGATTCCCCCATGGTAGTAGATAATCACCACTGCCTGTAACAGATAGTTCAACAGGCATGAAAGCCTGTAAAACTTTTAAATATCTCTCTCTGGCCAATCAGAGAGAGAATGATTGGCCAGAGCTTCTGTGTGAGTATCAGAAACTTTGTGGCTCATTAACATGAGACTCCTATGGTCCTACTAGTTTGGCAAAGGTGTTATGAAGTTACTGTACACAATATCGCCCATAGCTCTTCTTTAATAGCTCCTTATCATTATAGGTGTATTTAATAAGAGTGTGGTGGAGTACACATTAAGAACGCTCTTTGAGAAACCTTTCTGTCCTTGGAATGCAGTGGATTTACCTGCACTTTTAGAGCGACCTTACAGTCAGATTTCGGAGAGTTGTGAGCTGCTGCTCCGGTTTCTGCATGAAAGATGTTTGTGTCCTCGAGCCTTTGAGGGGGGAAGGGGGGGGAGTTTAGGCCAGATTATTCTGCGATGATTTTTGACCTAGAAATTACTTTAGGGTGCCTCGAAGCTAAGGTACTGACATTTGTTAGGCTACAGCTAGACTAGCACTCTAGCATTCTTTTGTCCTATGTCTTCTATTTGACATATATTTGGTTTGTCAGTGCTTTTACTGCTGCACAGCTTATAATAAAGATTACATAATTAAACAGAAACACAGCATAGAACGGTGTTATCAAATTTTATTTAGTTTGTACCATTTCTTCTGAAGGTAGTTTATTTATTGTTTCGCTTTGGAGGAAAAATGACACATCGCAGCTCTTACGGGGCTGTGCATTTATATAAAAATACATTTAGTAAAAGTAGCAAAAGGCCATGTGCAACACAATAAATTAAAGTCAATTGAAGGTGGGCAGCATGGTGTCAGTGGTTAGCACTTCTGCCTCACAGCACTGGGGTCATGAGTTCGATTCCCGACCATGAACTTATCTGTGTGGAGTTTGTATGTTCTCCCCGTGTTTGCGTGGGTTTCCTCCGGGTGCTCCGGTTTCCTCCCACATTCCAAAAACTTATTAGAAGGTTAATTGGCTGCTATTAAAATGACCCTAGTCTCTCTGTCTGTCTGTCTATCTATATGTGCATGTTAGGGAATTTAGACTGTAAGCTGCAAAAAATCCTGAAAACCAGAAAATCCTTGCATGTTCTAATTACACAAACTCACAAATTGCTACTTCAGTTTTGTAGTCAAAACCTTGTTACTCTGTCAAGATATGACCGATTATAAAAATAAGTTCTCCAGCTCTCAACAGCCCTTCAAGGTAATTTATCAGGGCCATGAATGTAAATGAGCAATTTGTACGAGCTGATATTTTCAAGCAACCCGGTCACAACAATTTGCACCACAGCAAAGTGGGAACTGAAAAGCTAAAACAATAAGTATATTGCATGCTATTATAAAGGAAATCTCTTTATACCTAGAGTGTAAGGCTGGGTACACACTACAGAAAATTTCTCCCGATGCTATATCACTAACTATTTTACCAACGACTAAAAGTCCCGATCAGCATGCAGATTCCTGTGTACACACTATGCACGTTTTCTAAGATTTACCTGCAGATCTGTGCTTTCCATAGACCCTAGGTTCCCAAACTGTGCGCCGCGGCTCTGTCACAGGGGTGCCGCGGCTCTGTCACAGGGGTGCCGTGGACAGGAAAAGGAAAAAAACAAACAAAAAAAACAACTTACCAATGCAGAGGCACCGGGACCCAACATCCTCTCTCCTGCCGCTTGTCACTGAATGTCAGGAGTGATGACGTCACGCCCGGCATTCATTGAGAAGCGAGGAGGGAGGATGTTGGGTCCCGATTGCCACCGAATAAGTAATTTTTTTTTTGTTTGTTTGTTTTACTCTCTTCCTGGCCACGGCGGAATGCAGTGGGGCAGAGAGAGGAGGCAGAGCGTGGATGCAGAGGGAGGGGGAAGAGGCAGAGGGGAGAGGGGGCAGAGGGAAGAGGCAGAGGGGGCAGAGGGAAGAGGCAGAGGGGGCAGAGAGAAGATGCAGAGGGGGCGCAGTGTGTGTGGATGAAGGGGGCACAGAGTGAGGAGATGAAGGAGGGCACAGTGTGTGTGGATGCAGGGGGCACAGAAAGTTAATGCAGGGGGCACAGTGTGTGTTAGCTGTAAATTATTCTTTGACAGAAATATAATTGAAAAAAATATATAAAAATATTCTTTTCCCTAAATAAGTATTTCTGTCTTGACCTAAATACTTATTACGTTTATTTGACTACTTATAAAACGGGACTGCTCAGTAATTATTTTGGAGGGGTGCCTTGAAAAAATTATGGAGACTCTAAGGGTGCAAAAGTTTGGGAACCACTGCCATAGACTGCTAGCCTACACTGCAGAATTTGCCCGACAGGGTTCCATTGTTTATAGAGATTTTTAGTGCATTTATAAAATTAAACTAAACCATGAGATGTGCTTTGGAACGTACACGCAATATCGGACCTAACGGTCGTTTATTGTGTGAGTGGCACGATAATCGGGTGAAAAACCTGTAGTGCGTAAACAACAAAACAAAATAACATTTCTCAACATTTAACTTCAGACTAGATAGTACGAATTTCGTTCAATATACAGAATGAGAGGACTTGTACTTAACTTTTGGCCAGTATTAAAAATTAGAGACAAATCTTTAAATCCTAAACTGGAAATTCAGATAGTCGGAAGCTATGAATATCCTGTGAAAGATAAGAAAATAAAGCCTTATATTTCTTTTCATTTGAATTACATCACTTTTTTTTACTTTATTTTTCTTTAAATGTTCAATACACCCTATGGACAAATATTTTGGGATTTTTTTTTGTCCTGTCCTGATTTATTTTCATATTTTCCTTGTGATTTCACTAGCTCACTCCCAAATGTTGTAATTCTTATTGTACTTCAGTATAAGATGTTACGTGTTCAATTTCTGTTCTAACTCTGCACAGCCCCTCACCAAGGTTACAGTGTTTAATATAGCTGTCTTGTTTGACAAGCTAGTGGGTACAATACAAAGTATACGCTTACACAATTCTGCTTTACAGTCACAATAATCCATCAAATCGTGGTGTTTGGAAACAAAGTAAGATTTGCACAAGTTCTGTCTGTGTACAGTTTCCTGTTATATCATGGCAAATTCCGTGATGCATGTTAGTGTATAAGGTTGTGTCAACATCCATCATAAATTACTGTACAGTTGATGTACCCTTTAGAGATTATACACACGGGTTAAAAGCATAGCCTAAACCTTGTATTTTGTTCTCACTTTTAATAGTGTACAAATCACATTATTAAGTGTCTTAAAGCATCCCTACAGCATAATGTACTATATACTTAATGAGCAATCACAGAGAACCCCATTATATTAGGGAATTTAGACTGTTAGCTCCAATGGGACAGGGACTGATTTAAATGAGTTCTCTGTACAGCGCTGCGGAATTAAAGTTATTATAAATAAATGATCATATTTTACAAATTGGTTGATTATGCTTAATTTTGTATGCAGCGTTGAAATTTACGCAAAGCAAATGCTTATCAGAGAGTACCCTACTTGGATAAGAAAAGTATGTGGAAACCCTTCTAATGTAGACACTCTTCTACCTAGTGTTTGACCGTTTCAGCCACACCCATTGCTAACCGGTGCATACAATAAAGCAGGCATCTCTGCAATCTTTAAAGTCAAAGATTAGCAGTAGCATTGGTCATACTGAATAGCTGAGCTGCCCCAGTCAACTGTAAGTGCTGTTATTGTGAAATGGATATGTCTAGGAGCAACAACAGCTCAGCCAAAAAGCGGTAGGCCATACAATCTGCCTTAATTGGACCACTGAGTGCTGAAACGCGCAACGTTTAAAAATACATAGTAACATAGTTGATGAGGTTGAAACAAGACACCAGTCCATCAAGTTCAACCTATTTTGGATCTCCTCACTTATAATTGAAATTGATCCAGAGTAAGCAACCGCCAATCTGTTTCGATTGTGAAAATCCCCCCAGACCCAATATTGCAGTCCTATTTTTACCCTATATCCACTACTATCCTTCGTTGTAATTAACGGTCCTATCCCTGGATACACTTTTCTGCAAAAACTTTAAACATATCTATTGAATCTGCCATCACAACCCACCCTGGCATGAATTCCATATCTTGACTGCCCTTACTGTAAAGAACCCTTTCCTTTGCTGGTTGTGAAATTTCCTCTCCTCTAACCTAACGTGTCCCTTGTATAGTCCTTGGGGTAAAAAGTTCCCATGAAAGTTCTGTATTCACCCTTAATGTATTTGTACATAGTAATCATATCTCCTCTTAGACGCCTCTTTTCTAATGTAAACATGCCTAAACTGGCTAACCTTTCCTCATAACTTAATGACTCCATACCCTTTATCAATTTTGTCACCATTCTCTGAACCCTTTCTAGTTACAAATTATCCTTTTTATAGAGTGATGCCCAGAACTGTACTGCATATTCAAGATGAGGTCTTACCAACAATTTATACAGTGGCAAAATTACACTGTCTTCCCTTGCATCTATGCCCCTTTTTATGCATGCCAATACTTTATTTGCCCTTGCAGCTGCTGCTTGACATTGAGCACTATTGCTAAGTCTACTGTCTACGAGCACTCCCAAATCCTTTTCCATTATAGATTCTCCTAAATTAATTCCATTTAATTTATAGATTGAGTTTTTGTTTTTGATCCCTAAATGCATAACCTTACATATATCTGTTAAACCTCATATTCCATTTGGCCGCCCAATCCTCCAGTTTATTTAAGTCCCTTTGTAGAGAAGCTACATCTTGCTCTGATTTTTATTATCTTACAGAGTTTAGTGTCATCTGTAAAAACAGAAACTTTACTCTCTGTAAATCATCTGTTCTTCATTACAACTCTCACTACCGCGTTTCAAAGTCCAAAGTCAGTACAAGAACTGTTCATCAGGAGCTTCATGGATTGGATTTACGTGGCCAGGCAGCCGCTCACCATGTGCAAAGCCAAACATCAACTGGAGTGCTGTAAAGCACATCGCTATTGAGCTCTGGAACAGTGGAAACTTGTCTGTAGTGACGAAACGCGCTTCACCCTCTGGCAGCCTAGCAGACGAATCTGGGTTTGGAAGATGACAGGAGAACACTACTTACCCAAATGCGCACTGCTATCGTTAAAGTTTAGTGGGGAGAGTAATAATAGTCTGGGTGCTGTTTTTCATGGTTTGGTCTTGGTCCCGTAGTTTCAGTGAATGGAATCTTAATGTCACAACATACAATGACATTCTGGAGAATTGTGTGCATCCAACTTTGTGGCAATACTTCAGGCATGACCCTTTCCTGCTTCAGCATGAGAATGCCCCCATGCACAAAGTGAGGTCCATCAATAAAGGGTTTCCCATGTTTGGTGTGTGAGAACTTGGCTGGCCTGCACAGAGCCCTTAGCACAACCCATTCAAACACCGTTGAGTTGAATTGGAACACCAACTTAGAGCCAGGCCTTCGCCCAACATCCGTGCTGGATGGCTGCGAATCCCAGATGCCATGTTCCACAATCTAGCAGGAAAGCTTTCCCAGAAGTGTGAAGTCTGTTATATCAGCAAAAGGGGGGTCTAACTCCATTAATGGCCATGGTTTTGGAACGAGATGTTAGACAAGCACAGATGGATGTGATGTCCGAGTGCCCACATACTTTTTGTCATGTAGCGTTTGTGTTTACAGAACCATTCACTCACATTACTTTTCTGGACCACCTGCATCGAAACGCGTTGAGTCGGCTTTTAAGAATGTTTCTTAAATGCTATGGGGCATATTTAATTAGCGATTGAAAAACGCTGCTACACATTTTTTATGTTAATACGGTACCGCAGCATTGCGGATTTCCGTTTCACCCCCTCAATAGGGTTGCAAAGGCAAATCCGCACTGTTGTGGTACTGTATTAACATATGCGTAGTCGTGATTTCATCCACTAATTGAATATGCCCCTTAAAATTAACACCTGTGTGTACAAAGTCTAAAGGTGATTGTAGACTATGATGATACATTGTGTTGCTGAAAGGACATTATTCTGATAAATTACTTATTTTATAGAGCTCTTATTGTGGGACAAAACAAGAATGCTACCATGTATTACATTTAAAATGTATTGCATTGTAAAACTAAGCAATTAAGCAACCTTATTTTTCTGGAGAATTTTTAGACTCTGGGAGGCGCTTTTTAATTGTGATCCGAGGATAGAAAACTCCCAACACTCCATGACAGCCCTGCTAGGCACATGGTAGTGATCCCTGTTTTCAGGAACTAATAAAAAAAACTGTTACAAAATATAACAACTGTAAAGTAGATGTTGAGATTAAAAAAAAAAAATAGGTTGAAAGTAGAAATCAGAACAGAGGAGCTGCGAATATACAGTGAGACCTGGGCTGCTAAATATGTATGACATTGGATAAAAATAGCAGCTCACACCTCTAGGTGTTTTCAGATGTTTAATGAAGAATTTGAATGTTTAAAGCTCGATGGAAATCAGTGCAGAGTGAGAAGACAATGCCGTGTAGTATAACCAATTCAGCGCGACATGGAGGTGTTAAAAGTTAATTCTTCTGTATAGCAAAGGGCATGATTATTATTGATCCATATTAAAGTGTAGAAGGCAGCACATCTGTCCTCCGAGGAATGGGCTGTGTTGTGCACTGGCCACTAGGCAACAGTAAATGGTGCCGCTCAGTTTTGTACATTAAGCTGGTACTGTTTAATACAGCCGGACTTTTACTGTAGCCTGGAGCATGGGCCAAAATTGGCATTACAAATTTAGGCAATATAGCTTATTGCTAGCAGTGACCGATCTAACCAGTAAATGGTGTTTACTATATGTCACGCTTCAATGGAAATCACAGTCCGGGATGTGATAAAAGCAATAAGGTATTTATTGAGCAGGTTTAAATCAGAAAATACAGGAAATAGTACGAGCCAAATATTGCTGACACTGCACAGGGATTTTTGAGTAAGCGGAATGCTGGTAGCAAAGGGATGCAGCTAGAATGGCTGAGTGTAGAGAAATCCGGTGTAGTGATTTCAGCAGCAGTATGTGAAAGTCCCAGAGCACAGGAGAAGCAGGAGAACACAGCCATAAAGAATAGCAGCAAAACAACAATGACCAGCAGAGATAATATAGAGAGGCAGATATAAATAGGGAACCACCAAGTGCAGGAGATAATTGGTGCAACAGGCTTACCCCTAGTAATGAGAAGGAAAGGCTCAATAGCAGCACCTCTGGTATTGCCAAATAATACATTTAATGTAACCAGTCCAAAAGTACTGAAGGCAGGAGCTGACAATACAAAGCAGCATGCAAATGCTGAAAGCTGTAGGCAGATCCTGACATTATAGCTGGATACAAACTTAAAGAGTAACTGTTTTACATAATGCAGCAACAATGCTGCAAAGGAAAGTGACAGACTGATGGTTCCTAGTGAACAGGGGAGGGCGGCGAATGTAAGCGCTCAGACTACTGTCTTTTAAAAGTGAATTGATGCATCGCCTGAAAGTTCAGTTCACATTTACAAAAGTTAGAATCAACTTAAACAGATACTTATTTGTATGCCATAATGCAGCAAAAAATGTAACAACTTGCAAATCGTCTTATAAGACACTTGTAATATATGCCGCAAGCATAAACCGATAGAGCCCCTGTTTCCCATAGACCTCACTGGTAGTCACTTACTCCAGGTCTTGTGTACAATTTTATAGGTTTATATTCAGGACTGCTGCATACAAACAGAATAGTAGATATTAGATGCCTATGCAGAGACAAGGAATATATCAGGTAAACCAACCAGTAATATAAATGGCAAGAATAGTTAGAAACAATCCAGGTATCGGGGCAAACGGCTACAGAATCGCTGGGGGTCACAAACCATGGTCAGGGCAGGCGGCAGACAAAGAGTAGTCAAACAAGTGCAGACTTCACACTGATACAGAGCACAATGCCTAAGTGAACAAATGCTATATGATGGTAATACTAATCACATGAGTAACACTGAAGTCAGATAGATGTCATGACAACCAATATAAACAGCATTGGAACACCTGAGTTCCATTTCATTCTCTCTTCCCAATCCTGAACATTTTCAGGGACACAAAAAATGTTCCCCTACTAACTGTAAATAAATCAAAATAAGCATTGTGTACACATATGGAATGTGTAACTTCTCCTAGATTCTGGTTAATAGAGCATGTTGTTTAATTAGTGGTTTTGTTGGTCTAATTTGCCAGTTCAATTTTGCAATGCCACAAATAACATGATTTCCACACTTGACCTTGTAAATAAGATCCTAGTCACTTTGCTAAGCTGACCGTGCTTACTGACCTTCACATTAAAAGAAAAAACTTGTTACCTTCTAAGTAGTGTGTAGCTGTAGCATCCCTTCCCGTATCTTTAACCATGCTGATCGCTATTCCCCAATGTACTACTCGTCCAACCCCAATGTAATTCCCGCCCTACCCCAATGTCTCACCCACCCTTCCCCAGTTTCCAACCCCAATGTCGTATCCGTCCAACCCCAATGTCATACCTGCCCTACCCTTGTGTTCTATACATCCAACCCCAATGTCCTACCCATCCTACCCCAATGTCGTATCCGTCTAACCCCAAGGTCATACCCACCACACCCCAATGTCAAACCTGCTCTACCCTTTTGTTCAACCCATACAACCCCAATGTCGTATCTGTCCAACCCCAAGGTCATACCCACCATACTCCAATGTCCTACCGCAATGTCAAGCCTGCTCTACCCTTATGTTTAACCCAACCAAACCCCAATGTCCTACCCATCCAACCCCATTGTCATATCCATCCAACCCCAATGTCGTATCTGTCCAACCCTAATGTCCTATCCACCCTATCCCAATGTCGTATCTGTCCAACCCCAATGTCGTATCTGTCCAACCCTAATGTCCTACCCACCCTACCCCAATGTCTTCTCACATTCACTTTAAATAGATATTTCAGACACATAATCCAGAGGATAGTACAGCACCTTTATATTCTGGGACAGGTCCCATCTATGTCTCGCTCATTAAAACACAAATGTTTGTTGTTCCTGAATACAAACTAGGAATGGATAAGAGAGTTCTGATTCCTGTCTAACAATCACCTGCTACCCCATAGGAGGGACGGACAGACCCTAAATAATCCTAAAAAGAGACGAGGAATGACAACGAGTGCAGTGCAGTGCACTGGTTGCCTACAAACACAACAGGAAGACTTTGTGACCAATATTAGATTGTATTTTGTCAGTTCACTTCGGACAAGTAATATCAGAGGTATGAGGCACTCATTGATAATAACAGCCTCCTCTACATGTAGACAACACGTACACAGTCTTCTGTAAGAGGATTAATGTACATGCAGATCACACATACGTGTACTCTATCTTATGTGTCCATTCCAGCTGCAACATTACAATAGTTTGTTATAAATGTGAGCGGCTGTTTTTCTATGCTCCTAGATTTTCCATTGTTTCAAAACCTGAAATCAACGTCACTGTGCCAGGAAATTTGGTCTAATTCATCAGACAGATGTAGCATTTTTGCCTTGAGGTATTAGAGAGAACAGCTTCTCCCAGAGACAGAATACAGATAAACCCTTTGGTTTTAATGGTGTGATTATTACACAACGCTCATACTTGGAATTCCTATCGGTTTCTTTTTTTGCAGTCTGTAACCTTCCACAATTTTCCATATTCTACTTTTGCCCATATTTTAGACATACAAGGCGTTTACCTAGTAAGTTCTATCTGTATATCAGCATTACGCTCTCTTCTTCCTGCCTCACCTTGTGCTCCTTTCAGAAAGTGGTATTATAAATAGAGCAACATATTTTCTAGTCCGCTGACTATATTACTTGTACATTATAGGGAACAATGTATGCTGTATTATATAAGTGGTGTTAAAGGAGGCTTGCTACCTACACAGCGTAGGTACAATCCATTCAATGCAGTTCAAATGTGTCTAGGTGTATGAGGAGATGAAAAGATCTGAGTAGCACTATGCAAAAGTGTAAACGGAAAAAATGAAATCTCGTTTTTGTTCACACAAGAAGAATGCCTTTGCTCCAACAAACTCCTCCCGTCGGCCAATGTAATAGGCCGCCATCTTCCAGTTTTTGTTATGCAAACTTGTGCAATTCTGCACAAATCAAAGTGCACAAGTGCAAATCTAAGTGTGTGGCACCAAAGAGGATTTTATATTGTACTCCTTTTTTTTTTTTTTTGCCTCTTGTAAATTGCCTATATTGATCCTTTCCACCCACTTCCCAAGCTTCCCACTTAATTTACTGTTGCATTTACCCATGCCGAGTTAATTGATCCCTAAAAACACCTTTCATTGAATTCACTTCTGCAGTCAGTGACTTTATTCAGTTCAAGTAACTGCAATATTAAATGAAGTGGGAGAATTTTGTAGAGGGTGAAAGGGATGCTGGAGGGTCTGTCTGCATTTCTCCTTTTTTTTTGTGGACCCGATCTCCCTAGGGAATCCACGCTGCAGGTTTCCCTGCTATAGTACCACCAGCCCAGGCCGGCAAAAAGCCTAGTGCTGGTACTAGTAAATGGTTGGGGGGAACCCATGCTTTTTGTTCCACCAATTTTGCTTTTTTTTTCTACTTTTATTTACATTTTTTTTCTCTTTTTCATGTATTGCGGTTTTAAATATAGTGCTTTATGCTGACATTTTGACTGTCGTCTTTACAATCCTGTAGACAGTTTACATGTCGACATAATGGACATGTAGACATTATGACTGTCGACCTTATGGCTGTCGATATTTTGGTGTAGACATTTTCACTGTTGACAATTTGTTTTTGACTGTTGACCTTTCATACCCAACCCAATAAAATGGACTTGGGGTTTAATTCTGGTTTGCATATTCAAATATGCTGCAGAAGCATCCCGCTTCCGAAGACTTCGCCTGTGCTGCTCCCATTTAAGGAACTCACTACCCTGCCTGACCAGACTCTCTTCCAATCTTCAATGTTTCAAGCGCTCCCTCGAGCCGCACCTGGCGCCGCTCCCTCAAGCCGCACCTGGCGCCGCTCCCTCGAGCCTTACCTGACGCCGCTCCCCCGAGCCGCACCTGATGCTGCTTCCTCTGCAAGTTCTACTAGCTCCGGTTCCATGTCCACTCTGATTCCCACTAGCTCCTATTGTCTCAGCATTGTCCTGTCCCTCTAGACTTTAAACTCCTATGAGCAGGATCCTCTCTACCCTCTATCTCACGTCTGCACCTCCTTTGTCAACCTTGTATGTGTTGACAGCCAATCTCTGGTTATGACAGTTATTATGAAAGACTGCATAGAGAGTGTATCTAACTAGTATTTAAGCTGGACGCAATATCACAGTCAGGCAGTTGGGCCAATATCTGGCTACCAAATCGGAGAAGATACTGACAAATGCCCGATTTCACCTCCCAAGTCTGTGGCCAAATGCAGCGATGATCTTGTCGATCGTGTTGAGCGCCAGGACCGGCAGGTGTGTGGGCACCCGTACAGATAGCGGTTATATTTGCTAAACCTTGGTCTTTTCAGATTTATTCGCATATTTAACTCAAAGAATGTGTTGTGTATTAACACAAGGGACTACTTGTACCACTGTATAACAAGAAAGTCGATATGATGACGATTTGTTTTGTATTTTAATGTAGATTGAGGCTGAAGACGAGAGGAAGCGTTTTGAGGAGGGCAAAGGGCGCTATCTGCAAACCAAAGCCAAGAGACAGATGCACACTCAGTCCCTGACCCAACAATAACCACCTCACTCGCGGATCTGCAGACACCGACCAGGAAAATAAAGCATGGAAAACACTGGCCAAAAACGATCACTAAAAATAGTGTTATGTGATGTAAAATATGATGTTACTTTATGCTCTGCAGTTGTTTGTGCACTGAGATAAGTGGGAATGCACTATATATGTAATGAGAAGTAGTCTAACCTAGAGCGCTCACCGTAGGTAGCAATATCCAGCAGTAAGGGTTATTGTCCGTCCAGCTACAGATGCTACATAGAAACATGGAATACGTTTGCAGAAAATAATCTCCAAGTCCCTATTGTTTGCCCTTTTTGCTGTGTGTTTGTTTTTTGGGTTCCTTCTTTTTTTAAGGGATGGGGTTTGCACAATCTCACTTTGAAAACGGGCTTCTAGCTCAGCAGTTCCCAGCCTTTTCCTAATGATTCCTATCGTAAAGCCGATTGCTTTATCCTCCACAAATTACTAGCCCAGTCTCAGCACCTCATAGCCTTAAATTATTATTCTCCTCTATACGCTGGAGGTAGGCAGTGATAGTCCACCATCCCTATAAGTGCATGAAAAATGCAATATTTCATTTATTTAAGGTATAACTACCCTGATATATTTTATATCCTTCCACCCTAATCAGTTAAAATAAAGTGATTGGTGAAAGTCGACCATCTCCCAAAAGTTTATAGTACAGATGTGGCTTGTGTTCCATGTACTGTAAGAGGGGATTCTGGTATAGATCCCTGAACGATAGAAGTGGACAGGCTTAAACCAAGGGCCAGTTTACGCCTAGTTTGACAAGAGCAGCCTGGCCAATAGGTAGTCATAGATTGTCATCCATCCAGTGAGGGGATCATTGGTGACCCAGCACGGATACCAAACACTTTTAGAGACTGATAAAAGCTCTGAGGTTGTATGTGAAACCATCTGATAGTCATGAGGGCAAAAAGATGTTAAAATACAATAAAAAAAAAAATAGTTCCGGTCCCTACATTTAGCCTGATTTCCACGGACAATGATTTTAAGTCAGGTTGAAAACCCAAACACATTCAAGTGTACTAATTCATCATTAAAATGACCCCTTGTGCCTTATAAACTAGTTGTCGGTCTCCCTGGCTGTGTGTTTATAACAATTACATATGGTGAATTTTTGGCTTCGCTTTACCATAATGAATTCCTACGAGTCTGTTTAATGTATATAAAACAATGATTCCTTTCCTCCAGCGCTGTCAGGAATAACCTACCCTGTGAGTGTCTTGCAGCAGCTACACTGTGTCCCAAATCCTCCTTATTCTTCTCGGGGTGTTAAATTCATATCTTCTGCCGGATTCTTGGGAATAGCACCATTATCTATGCAGTTACCCCAGCCCCTTGTGTAGCTTGTTGATGTGCGACAAGTAATTGTGAGCTACCCTTTAACTACAAGTAGCGGAGGCAGACAGTCTGACTCTGACCTTTAGACTTTTGACTGTTCCCTCAGTACGATTTGTATCATGGCTTAGTGACTTCATAAGTTTTTAAGGAATTGAGTTTGCATTCTCCTATTGATGCACGCCACAAATTATGTAGGGTACATTTTAAAACATATAACCTGTCTCTTCCTTGACCCCCAAGTCAAGTCTTCATTCTCAGTTAGCCTGAATGCTTAGTAATTGTGTCCCATCAGTATAGTATTTGTTGCAGGACATCCTGGTGTTCCAGACAAAACAGTATGACAAGTAAACTATGCATGCAGTGCTGGAAGCTGGCATCAAAACCCTGAATACATACAGCATTAACTGTAGGTAAAAGATCATTGTGTCAGATTGCCATTTCAATATTCAGCAGCTAAATTGGACATTATACATGGACGTTTACTTGAAGTTATGGTTCGGTAGGAGGAAGCCTAGGAATGGGTTCATTCAAGAACCGCCGTCTACCTGACTGTTTTGTGGCCGACCGTCTCAGCTGACTGCTAGCACAGATAGTCTCAAAAACAGAAAGGGCAGGATGGTGCAGATGAATGCACCGTGGAGATGGCTGCCAAGGGAAGACTTAGCCAATTGCAGATCCCCTTTAAAGAGAAATGCATAATAATGAAACTAATATTTGTGACCTGAGGCATAATTAGTAATTACTGAGCCCAAAGCAAAACATTGAAGTCCCCACTCTCCCCTAAATCGCTTCTCAGCCCAGTCACATGACTAAAGTGACACCTGTTCATAGCTGATCCATCCCAAAACAGCACCCAACTGCGAAACAGTCATTTAATTTTACCAATAGCGCAATGTTGCCTAACAACACAGCTTATTTATTCTCCGAAGCCCCTGAACCTATTTATTATCTGAATTAGTCACTGCAGCTATAGTGAGAGACTTGGTGGCATGTATTTTGTCCTGGATCCACTATGGGGAGTCCCACGGCGGTCACATGATCTTCTATGTCTCTAGTAATGCTTTGTAGCCTGTGATAAACTGCACCTATTGGTGATCTACAGTGTTGGCAATAGTAACCCATTCATGCAAATGCATGCCATCAGTGCACTAGGAACCAGTGACATCACAGAGAGACTTGGGCAGCCATTCTGCTTGCTGAACCAGTATTTCTGATAATATAGCCTGTTTATTCATGTGGTACCAGTGATGTCGCAGGTATCTCTTTCCTTCTGTATATCGATGACTGTAATAATAGGTTATTGTAGACAGTGTCTGGCAATGTATACGAAGCATCAATAGACTACGAGGCAGTTGCGTTAAGTATCGTATTGATCACGGAGTTCTGATGCATCCACTCAGACCAGACAAAATCTTCCCAACGCAGACCATATATTTACAAAGGGCATCCACTGGCCAGGATAAGTTTTAAGCCAATGTCCTAATGGTTTCCAGATGTGAGCGTTCTTCTTTTAAAATAAATATATAAAGTAATTGGGCATCATTTAGAGCTGGGCATGTGTCCGATTTAGTAGCGTACATATATGCATTCCTGTACTGTGCATGTGTACCCAAATGTGTCTGTAGCTAGATTTGTGCATATTTTAGACTTGCAGACCCTTGCGTATGGACAGGTATGTGTAAATGGAGTACAGTATGGAAGTGTTGACGTAAGTGTAGCTCGCCAACTAAAGATGCAATATATTTAGACTTGAACGCATGCACAGATAAACTTTTTAGGAGAGGTACTTTTTTTCGGGTACTAGATGCTGGTGTAAAGTTACATGATGTTACATGATGGTGATTGCGTATCATTTAGCCGCTTCTCATTGGCTTGAGTATTGACCTCTCCAACTGATAGTGCTTCATGCAATAGCGTTGCATCTAGATTATATCAAGTCGCAGCTGTCCATTCAAATTACTTGTTTGTCGCCATTTGGAGAGTAAAATAAGTCAAACTCTAAATAATGCCTATCTTCCTACTAATTAACATAAAGTAGTCTTGTAGTCAAGAGATCATTGAAAAGCTATAGTCTTATAACCTATAGAGATCACTACAACATTTAATATTTGTCTCGGGATGCAGTTGGTAAGTGTTCGTATCACTGCCTACCGCTAAGCTGCTGTGTCGTAGTGGCTCTTGCTGAATGTCAATGTATTTGCGATCAGAGGTGAAATTATTTTCATAATGAATGTGTAAAAAAGTCTTGAGACCAAATTATTGCCAACTACAGAATTAGTTTTGTGGTGTTTTTGTTTTAGTAATATAATTTTTTTCCCTCTGGAGTTGTTGAATGTGAAAGATATATATATAACTATTTTGAAAGTCTTCACTGCATATTTATTTCTAATTAAAAAAAAAAAGCAAATATTATTTTTTAAAGACTTATCCTTTGAAAACACACATTAAAGGGACTCTAATCCTGTTTGTTTTTGTTTCCCTTTGTATTGGTCTAATGTCAATTTTAAGAGATGAATGCAAAACAATATTTTTGTAATAAAACTTGAATTAACTTTGTATAATGTTTGCAGAGCGCTCCGTTAAGTACACATGCATAATTTTACTTCTCCTTTCCGGAATCCCTTCATATTTCCTAGAGTCTCCTGTCAATCAACTGAGCTGATAATCCTCTCAAAATACAATAGCTTGTGGTAAGGTCTGATAGCAAGAGGTGTATGTGACGACACCGCGGATGGTGTATGACATCACTGGGCGTGGTCACGTCCCGCAAAATCATAAATATATAACAAAGCATTTGGCAGACACAACTTCCGGTTTCTTTCACATATAGATAATGTCTGTTTTAAGTTGCTCTTATCTGGGTAATGTTATTAAGTATTTGTTCAAGCATCGGGGAACACAAGCTTTATCGAGCGGCACAGAGATTTTACCATTCATTTCAATGGTGCTGCCAGTGTAGGCGCTACATGTAAAAACCCCATTGAAATGAATGGGCCGTTGAAATGGAGAGGAAAGCTCCATTAATGAATAAAAAGTGTCACAAAAAGAAAACAGAGTGGCCCTTTACAACACAAAGACAAATATAAAAAATCTATTTTTGATCCATGACCATCCAATGGGAAATAAAATGCTTGAGCTGTCATAATCCAGTAGGGTTTGTAGGGGGGCTGTCTAGAGAAAACAACGACATGACCGAACACGAACGTTGCCTGCTGCTAAGTGATCAAATCGTGGATTCCCGAACACTCCCCCTTTATCACCAGCCAATTACAAGCTGTTTCCCACCATGGCAACTTGTTTTACGTAGTACTTTTGAATGAGAAAACAATAGTATATTCATGTATGGGGGTATGTTATTGTTTGTCACTGTCAAACAACATTTAGGATAATGTGACAATGGGGGTGCTGATGGTGTTAGCAGTGGGATTGTCTCAATCATGCACAATGAGCTCCCAATAAGTTACTATAGTACCCTAAAAGTTGCTCTACACTACAGGCACACACAGTTGTTGTAAAGCCGCCTTTGTTGCGTTGATTGAGCTGCTTTCCCCAAAATGTTTCATAGTATGACCGTACCTAAGAATAGTGGTCAATATTATCATTACTGGCAGTACTGAACCAGAGACATATCTTAAATGCTGCTTGCATTAATTCTGGACTTTCCTGGATAATCTTGGACACCCTATGCCGTACAGAGGTCCCAGTTATTGCACTAAAACCAGCAGCCAGCCTATTGAAACAGAACCCCAGCTAAATAATTACGTTATATGTCATTATTTTGTCTCTGAAAAGAGCTTAAGAAGACGGACAGTGGGAATGAGCCATGCAATAGTGCTTCTCAAAGCTTAACAGTAAGAGAAGTTCTATACAGAACTAACGTCACATTGTACAATTTCTGCCAGAAATCTGTAGCCGTGGGGCATGGGCGCCAGGTGTGTTTCATTTCACTCAGCTTTCCACATTTCCTAAATCAAAGTGGGTCTGAGAAGCATTATACTTACTGCACTTTACCCAGAAGTAACATAGAGTATTCATTAATATTAAGCCACATTTTTCAGCCGTGGTAATGACGCTAGTAGGGTACCAAGCTTTAGTCTCCTTATGTCAACAATTCCCTGCTGGAGAGGTGGAATGTAGACTAACAATATTAACTTGATACTACCATGAACATTACACTGTCCTTATTGATTTTCTGTGTAGGAATATACTGCCTGCTTTGTGTTAATCTGTAGATAACAGGTAGCGGTTATTTACACAAGTGACAACCTGCACTACTACTTTCGCACTAATGCACGTGTTATTACGGGTATGTGTATATATTTGTGGGCCTAATGGCGGCGTTTCTGGGTGTGCAAACATTTGCACTGTCCAATGGAAGAATTGTGGGCGTTCCTTTCAGAGTATGGATTAAGAGCATGAGTGCACCCACTTGTAAAACAATGAGTTAAAGAGGTGTATATGGAGTAGTTAGGGGGGTTCCCTGCTTCTTCTTTTTTTGCACAAAGCTATGTGACACAAAAAGATTTGATTGGATCATTTTACTGTACTTCTAATGAGTTGGCATTTGCACAGTAACACTGCAGAAAAGCGCAGTTCTATGACCAGTGTAATAAACAGCTTCACAACCCTCAAAAGTGACTTCTAAGAAAGGCAGTCCCAATCGCTCCTTAATGACAATTAATAAAAGCTGTTCATGAGGTCAAACCAAGCAGTGTTTTAGGAGAAAAATTTAAAAGTTTTATCCAATGAAAGGAGAGATTATAACGTGGTCAGAGTTTGGGCGTTCACCCTTCCGTAGTGCACCTCTTCAGATTCGTCTGCACACAGAGGGGCTATTCTAGAGTGCGCTGGTCTCCTGAAGGCGGCCCATCTAGGTACGTCTGTGCAAAACCAAGTTGCTGCACAAGAAATACGCTTCATTGCTGTACAAATTATTATTACATTACTTGTTTGTTTTATTCTAGATACAGTATTCCAAAATATTTCAGGATAACATAAATCAGGATTAACCGAGACACAGTTTAGGAGAAGGAGTGAAAAGTTTAAATGATGGAAGAGGTGGTCTTACAGTATAGGTAGATTGTACTTTGAAACGATGAAAGCACTACGGAATATGTTGGCCCTATATAAATAAATGATGACGATGATGAAGGCACTTCACGCAATAGTGCAGCTAGTAATTAGAACCATCCCATGGGATCTCACTGGCTCGGGAGGAACGATCACATCTAAATTGCTACAATAACCGGATTTCGCTTTGCACATCAACTGATTCCCTGATTTTTATTCTGTGCTCCAATATCTTGTCTAATACCTGAGACCTCATCTGATCCTTAACCTAGTTTTACACATGAATAGACTCCTGTCACTTCTCTACATCTTTCATTTGCTTGCTTTAGCCTTGATAACTATTCATGCTTAGAATAATTTCAGTGATGTACGTCTCTATCACACTGACTGACCGGGCAGCTCGTGTGTTTATCACAGGCAAAGGAAAAACTAGGTAACATGTACGATACTTAGATGCTTTCATTGACATCACGACACCCCTTAGGATTTTAATACAAGTTCTCCTGGCAGGGCCACCTGTAGGTGGGGTCGGGGGACCCGTCATGTTGGGAGACGCTGTGGCTATTACTGCAAATAAATCTGCCACTTTTGAGCGTATCGCATGCAAAATCACTCTGCGCGTGCCCAAAACCAGACCGAAAGCCAGTAAACGCAGCCATATCCGCTCCGTCTTTGAGCCCGAAGGACATTTACTACAAGGCAGGAGGCATTCCCATGCCTCTCTGCTCGCTGCATCATGTGACTGTGGTTGCCATGGCGGTCCGGAATCATAAATCATTAATAGCCTGAAGGGAAAATGGTAAACGCCAACATTCTTATAGCATGCCACAGTGATTTATGTTCAAAAATTATTATTCTGCCTTTTACTTGGACAACCGTTTCTCATATCAGAATCATCTTACAGAGGGTAAAAGAGGTCAGCGGCCTGCCATCTCCCCTTCCAGATCACTTGTGTCTTTAGACAAAAGCAGGGCTTCTATCAATAACACATGAGAATGCAAGAAGCTAAATTATCTCCCATTGAAAACAAGCATTTGCTTTGAAGTTCTCTGCAAGCTGAGTTGCAGGGAAACAAAATCAATTAACACAGCATAATGCTTATATAGAGCTGCCCTCGCAGTTTACCTGCTCCTTACAGTTGCTTTGATGTGGAAGGAATAGTTTCAGCAGCAAGATTAGTGACCTGGAAATTTAGAAAATGTGTGGGATCTGTAGAAAACAGACTAAGGCAAGAAGGAAGGAAGAGAACAAAGGAGTCTGGCTCCGTTCCCCCAGGGATAAAACATATGTCTGTGGCTATACACCTGCCTGATCTGCCATTAATATGAACTGACAATTATGACAACTTGCTTATGATAGATCTTTGTGAGGATGATCCAGAGGACATTTTCTGACACTTCATCCTCATTCAGTATAATGCGATTGAGGTGTCCGATTCTCCTTGGTATAGGTTAGAAATACTGTACATTAATTATGTCTAATGCCCATTGGCTGCATCATATTAAAATAAACTTGGCAACTTTTACCCCTCTCCCCAGCGGGAGATCCTGGGGAGGAGGGGTGCGTGGCACCGCAATATGCGTCAAAATGTTGCGAATAGCGCCATTGAGTCCCCTGTTCCGCTCACTTCATTATGAACTGGGCAGAATGTGGGAGGCTGGGCTGATTCCTGGGAATCCGGAAGAAATAAAAAAGGAGTCTCCCAGACTTTGCGGGAGAGCAGGCAAGTAATTAATATAGTAATGTGGGACGTTCTCAGGGATAAAGTGTTGGGTGGATTGAAGAGCGGTAAACAAAATCCAAATCTAGTCCGTGTTTGTAGCCTGCAGGTGTCACTGCTGCTATTATTGATTACAGACAAATTTCCTCCCACAATCCAAATTGTCTGCTATCAAAATTGACCCTAGTCTATCTCTCTCTGTGTGTATGTGTTAGGGAATTTAGACTGTAAGCTCCAATGGGGCAGGGACTGATGTGAGTGAGTTCTCTGTACAGCGCTGCGGAATTAGTGGCGCTATATAAATAAATGATGATGATGTGATAAATGCAGCTGTCAGTTCACTAGGAACCAGCGACTTTCCTGAAGCAATTCATAACCAATTTAAGAGAGGTAGGAGACAGTGTTGCCCCATTTGGGCCAGAATGTTTGGGGGTTTGTCCCCATTCACCACTGTACTGCATAGCAGTGAACAGGTATTGTTTGAACTTGACCCTGCTGAGCAGTGGGAGGGGTTTAAGGGGCTGGCCAGAGTTTTAGAAACACTAGACACACCCCCATGGTAGTGGGCCACGCCTACATGGTGACCTGACCACTCCCCATTGTACTGTGACCACGCCTTTTGTGGGAGTCCTGATTTGATCCTCCAGAAAGTTGGGAGCAGGGGAGGTCTGAAAAATTTTAGCCTAGGGACAACAATTGACTCAGTGGCCTAACGTAGCCCACTATTGTACAGGCCCAAGGGGGCACATGCCCCCGGATCCGTAGCCCAGCCTGCCCCTGGTTGGGATGTGTGTCTTGATATTGGCACTATATCCTCATTAAGAGGTAAACATTTGAGAACTATTTTAAATGTCCATAGCTCAGACTTCCCTATTAAATAAATATGTGTTTAAATAGTACAATAGTAACATCAATGTAGCTAACTCAAATGAACGATACTCATTTTCTATGGCCAAAAGAGGGTATAAAATAAGATTGAACACAATGTGACAAGCTTGAAGCGGTATAATTGAAGTAGAAATGGATTATGTTATTTTCTCCTAATGAGTGTTAAGAGAAGTGCAGTTTTATGTAGCAGACAGTTTTATGTGCCAGTCCCATTCTATACATAGCAGCTCGTTACCACTTCAGAAATTGATGCAATAAAAGTTATGTGAGAATCTTCTCATGTCTCCGACTGCTACAGCTGACATTCTTTGAAATGCATTACCGGCATACTATAAAACTGTCTGTGTGTACAGAGCACTGTGAGGATTAAACTAATGTTTAAATACTTGGTCTAAGTCACCTTAAATAATGTGTGTTTCCAGCTATTTTTGTGAAGGAATCAAGTTCTCAGCTGTTCAGTCAGTTAAATTATGAGGTACACAGATTCAGGAAGTGTTGTTTGTTCCAGTGCATTAGGAAGTGAAGAGAGACAATTGATTAATTAATTAATTAATTAAAACATATACCGTAAACTGTCCTTATAAATAAAGTCAGGGGCAAACGCAGGATTTGTAGAGGGGGGTTTCCACACCATGCCACCAGTGGGCATGACCAGCATGCATGGGGGCGTGGCTATAATTTTAGACAGCGCTTGGCTGCTCTCCAACTCTTCCTATCCCAATAATATACATGGGCAATGCTGCGTGCACTACTGTTTGGTGCACGCAGCTCTCCCTTTTCAAGCAGAGCTGTGTGAAGCGGGAGCAGGGTCCAGCCACCTCAATTATACAGTGCCCCAGTCTTGTATGGGGAGTTTCCAGGCACTAAGAAACCCCCCTCGGTTTGCCTATGCCATCTGTAGCTCACAATACAAACAAGACTAAATGGAATAGATTCCTAGAAAACCTAGTATAAGGCGGATTTTATGGCTGTATTAAACTTCAGGTTCCATCTCTGCTTTTCATTTCAAAAGTACGGTTGCTCTACTAGAACTACCACAACCGTGGTCATATCCAGCACACATTACAAAAGTATGACTGCCTTATATATTCAGGTCCAACATCAAATTACTTAACATATTCTATCTTCTATCTCTTAGTCAAATGTTTATTTAGCAGTTGTTTTGTTTCCCTCGTTTGTAGATTGTATGTTCTCCCCATGTTTGCGTGGGTTTCCTCCGGGTGCTCCGGTTTCCTCCCATAGTGCAAAAAGTGAACACAGATGCGAGACAGACACTTGAGTGACCTATACATAGGTTCCTATGACTATATGCTGTATATACATTGTCAATAAAGTTTTATCACACTAACATCTAACCATGCATTCTGTATAATTTCATACATACCCTGCTCTGTACGTTTAGTAATGGGGATAACGTTTCTCTGCGATTCCACAGTCCTTTGTAAACGTATTTATTACAAAGCCTGACAGCCTAATCACTGTGTCACACCATCTGTTTCTTCATCTAATGCTGCCAGCTAACCCTTCCGTCTGAATCACGCGACTGAGCAAATGAAGATAATCTATGTCACACAGAGCTTACAATCTAATTATCTTTCATGCTAAAGGCACATTGCCAGCGCCACACAAGCTAGGCACAGTCTTTTTCCACTGATAAATAATTCATGGGCATTTTCTTATCTTATGTAAAATAACACTGACTGCTACGGGACCTGGCACAGGCGGCTGTGTAGAGACTATCAGAGAAATACAAGACTAAAAAAATGGGGGGGGGGGGGGCGGCTGCATGTTAGGAAGGGCTACAGGGGGGGACAGGCAGGTATGGTTGCAGTTAAAATAATCTACTCCCAAAATTCTTTGAGTTGTTGTTGTGTCCTGATTTTATTTTATTTTATTTTTAAGGATAGGGGTAAACTTTTGACAGTCTCCTGCAAATACCCATCTGGGCAGAAGGCCTGGCATCGTTCTGCTCACAGGGGCCAAGCTTTAGCAAACGGACCTAATCCGGCAAGCTTTTAGCCCTGGAGCAACTGGAGGGCTACAAGTTTTACATCCATCCTCTAAAACTCTCATCTGATAGGATCATACCCGGTTCTGCTCCATAATGCTGTCCGGATTCTAGGATGCGCACGGAAGATATTGGCGTTCTGAGAGCAGTGAACGTATCGGCTATTGACTGTATTTTCATAGATCTTCTGACAGTTCAACTACCACCACTCATAGGGGCACATTTATCATTTATCGGACAAAACGAGAAATACTTATCAATCCTTATCGCATGGATAAGGATTGATGTATTTCTCAAATTTATTAAAAATGGATCACAGAAACAGCAGTTCCGAAAAACTGCTGTTTCTGTGATAAAAAAAAACATACTCACCACTGCCTCTTCTGTCGCGCTGTCTCAGGATCTCCTCCTCTTCGGTGTACTTTATCTTCTTCATGCTACTGCGCATGTGCCGACCGGAGAACTTGAGGCTGTGACAGGGAGGGATCACAAGATCACTCCCTGCGCATGCGCTGTCCAGCTCTGCTCTCCGGAGCAGAGCTGGACATACCGAAGAACACAAGTTTTACAAGCATTTCCTATGATGTACGCCAGCTTCAGTACATTAACACAACAAGTTCCCGAAAAAAATATTTTTTCGGGACTTGTTAGATTGCGGCCAGGAGCAGTCACCATTCTGTTGAATGGTGACTGCTCGCAAAAACGATCAGGAGTGCAAAGCAGCAGATATCAATGATATCTGCTGCGATGCACCTTTAATAAATTTGCGGAGAGCACATCGTGGCCTAATTTACACGGTAAGTGCACTACCGTGCTTTCTTAGCGCAGGATTTTTGGCGATCCCGCCGTCAATTGAATTCCCCCCTTAGAGTTTTATTTTGGTACTGTAGTAGGGTTTAATTTATGGGCATCACATGGGGGAAATGGTCATATCTAAAACATAAGGCTGACAGTTATGTAGGTTTGCATTGATGTTGTGAGTACTTCAGAGTGAGACCCTCCACTACTGGTGGCCCTAGGCATTAGCCTATGTGGCCAAATGGCAAATGATACCACCACAGGTAGAGCTTCTAGAAGATTTGTGTGATGGTGAACATGTTCATCGCTGACTATAAGCACAATATGGCCGCTGTGGCCAGACCTAACTTCCTAATATTCATAAGTATGTTAAAAAAAAACTTGCCTGGAGTGGCAGGGGATAACTTAAAGTTAATTGACTTAAAATAACAACACCTAGGGTTATATTTACTAAGCTGCGGGTTTGAAAAAGTGGTGATGTTGTCTATAGCAACCAATCAGATTCTGTCTTTCTGTAGAATGTACTAAATAAATGCTAACTAGAATCTGACTGGTTTCTATAGGCAACATATTCACTTTTTCAAACCCGCAGCTTAGCCTAAAAACATTTTCATGGTAAATCTCATTACAGCAAGCACCTTAACTTCTCTCGAAGTTCCTTAACTTTTGTACGCATCATAATTCTCCCACTGAGACTAAAAAGAGAAGATCTAGCCCCCCTCCCAGCTCTAAGCCCCTGGTTGACACCCAAATCCGCCTTATTATAACCATTCCCTGAGATCTTGGGTTCCAAATCATCCTCAAATTTATTTCTGTATAACCTGTACTCTATACTATCCAATGTAAATGTAAATACTTGAGTCTATAAAAAAAATCATAGACCTTCCCTTGAGTCTATTGGAGCTCATACAACTTTCCGTTACCTATAAAGCCCTTATTACCACCTCACTCTCCTACGTCTCCCACTTGTCAAGAACAACACCCTTGCACGCCCGCTCGGTTCTGTCCTTGACCTTCTCTTCAATCACTACCGCACACACAGGCAAGCAGGAACCGATCACTTCCCCGCTCTTCATGAGTGTTAGCTCTCAAGAGCACGAACCTCCATACCTCCTATCTCCTCGCCCTCTATGAAAGACTTTCCTTCGTTCTAGTTGTGTCTTGTAATGTAGTTGCTTTATCTATTGTCTCACCTTGCATTGATTTGTACTGATGTTTTGTTTCTCTTACCCCTTATTTATTTGTATTGTGTTCTGTTTATATTTTGTTGCTTGTGCAGATTCTGTGTCACCTCGTTAATAAAATATGATCATGCGGAGGACACAGTGGAAAAAGTTGCGTAGTTCTCCTGAAGAAACATCTCTCAGCAGTATTAAATACAGAACAACGTCTATGCCAATCAAAACATATCTCAACACACAGCTCTCTAGGTTGTTTTTTTTCCCCATGCATTTCAAACTGTATTATCCAGCCGGCCAATTCCTGCAGTGGAAGCTTAAAATAGAATTAATGTCCTGTAATACATGAAGTGAAGTGTTGAAGTTCTCCCATCCTGTTCTGATCCCTTTATTAGAAGCACGAGATCTGGGATCCTAAAACCCCCCACCGTATTAACTCTTCCCGGTATGTCTGAAGTGTTAAGCGCAATTATTTCATCCGGAACGCCGAAGGCTACATTTATATGGGATTTTTGAGCTGCATCGATCTTATGTCTTCTCATTTTATAATGTAAAAAAATATAAACCTATAAACGGGTTATTAGACTTTTTTGTAATATAATTTACATAAAGGGATATGTCCAGTTTCAGACTTCAGCCTCTGGAAAATGTGGTGTCTGGCCTGTTACGGGTTGAAGTCACTCCTATGGGACCTTTTTCCACTATTTCAGAGGTGCCACTGAAAAATTTGAATCTTCAGAATTAGAGTTGAGGGTCCCGTTCCTGTAGCTTTCTTTTCAAATTTAATTATATTGGTTATAGAGATCAGAACAGCGATAGACCACTGATAATTTGGAAGGGAGCAGGTGTTGAATCCTTTAAATCTAGGAGCCATTGGGGATTTGCACAAACATATCAAAATGAGATTAATAATTAAGTTTATTAGTAGGTAGTATACAATCAGTTTGCAAACGGAGCATCGTGGTGACTAAAATATTTAAAACTGTTCGCCCATATATTTCTCATTCCGCATTTGGACATAACATTTTTCACGATTTGCCGGCAAAGACTTTCTAGCGCTACCTCCAATCGCGCCACACGGCAGAATGAATGGACGGTCGTCGCTAAAGCTCTATTAATTCTGTGAAATGCAAATTTACAAAGACAGTACGGAGAGGTGAAAGCGGAACATTCTATCGCCGCAGCTTCGCAACGCTGCAAAACAGCCTGTTCCCCCGCAAATCTGGGTTTGCTCATCTTCAATGGTGCACTGTTGGTTAAGACTGCTTGTTATAGAATACATAAACTGTATAAGATCTACATGTTTAATAACAGCATGGTATATATCATCACCATCATCATCAACATTTATTTATATAGCGCCTCTAATTCCGCAGCGCTGTACAGAGAACTCACTCACATCAGTCCCTGCCCCATTGGAGCTTACAGTCTAAATTCCTTAACACACACACAGACACAGACACAGACTAGGGTCAATTTTGTTAGCAGCCAATTAACCTACCAGTATGTTTTTGGAGTGTGGGAGGAAACCGGAGCACCCAGAGGAAACCCACGCAAACACAAGGAGAACATACAAAGTGCACACAGATAAGGCCATGGTCGGGAATTGAACTCATGACCCCAGTGCTGTGAGGCAGAAGTGCTAACCACTGAGCCACCGTGCTGCCCTATATATGCTGCAAACCATAGCTAATTGCTGATTGTTTGCTGTGGATTTTAGTGCAAATGTTGCTCTTAAATTCAATGTTAGAAGGTGAGCCCAGGAAGTAGATTTAGTAAAACTTCTAAAAAGGAAAATTAGAGGTGTTGCACATAACAACTAATCAGATTCTAGCTATCGTTTATCTAGTTAGTACATTCTAGAGAATGATCGCTAGAATCTGATTGGTTGCTACGGGTAACACCTACACTTTTGCTTTTTAGAAGTTTTAGTAAATCTACCCCTAGTGTCTACTTACCAAAAATGGTAAGCAGGAGGAAACTGGACATAAAGGGTCCAAATTCAGTGATTTCTAATAGTCCCTATTGCTAACTTAGCCCCTATTGGTTGGTTTACATCTGTCTATTGCACAATATGAGTAAATCTACAGAGAGGCAACTGTTTCATCCACAAAAAGACTGTTATGTGTGATTTATGGACAGAACACCTGGGGGTATATTTTCTAAACTGCAAGTTTGAAAAAGTGAAGATATTGCCTATAGCAACCAATCAGATTCTAGCTGTCATTTTGTAGAATGTACTAAATAAATGACAGCTATAATCTGATTGGTTGCTATGGATAACATCTCCACTTTTTTAAACCTGCATATATAAATGCATATACTGTACACAAGCGATGCTAATATAGGTGTAAATAATATCTTTATAAACGGTGAGTTCTGACATCATCACTTATATTCAGTGAGTTTTTATTTCATCACTTCATCGTTCATTAACATTAATCAGTATTATAAGCGGTGACCAGCAGTAAAGTACTCAGATTATGACTTCATACAACCATTGAACTGTTACGTGATTTACAATATCCATAGGACTTTCAGTAGGGGATACATTATCCCATATATAACCTTCTTTTTTATATGTTAATGTATTAAATGTGTGAGTGAAATTGTGTTTTGCTTGTCTGCGTTGTTAACAAAACACAAATGATCTTCTAAAAAAATATTAATAAAAATCCTACAATATTATTACTTTACTATATGGTTAATCCTATAGCAGAAAGTGTAAAGCAGTTTGATAAGTATATTACTAGTCGGTTTCCACCTAATGGGGAGTGAAGGAACGCCATGCAAGTGTCTGGAATTTATTCCTCCATGTGATAAAGTACATTGGGGCTAGATTTACTAAACTGCGGGTTTGAAAAAGTGGAGATGTTGCCTGTAGCAACCAATCAGATTCTAGTTATTTATCTAGTGCATTCTACAAAATGACAGCTAGAATCTGATTGGTTGCTATAGGCAACATCTCCACTTTTTCAAACCCGCAGTTTAGTAAATATACCCCTGTGTGTTTTACTCAGATCTACAATCTGATAGAGAATATAGATTGTAAGCTCCACTGGGGCAGCAACTGATTTGAATGAATAAATATGAGATCTGCGTAACATTTAGGTACTGTATTAATAAGGGTTAAGAAACTGAAAAATATCTCCTATTAAAGTATAGAATGAGAGTGTATCTCCATGTCTTTTTACGGAATATAGATTAACACCTGTGTGTTAATGTGGCCATAGGCACAACAATTTTTCACGTTTTAGAATGAACGTTGGCTTTAGATATTATCATATACGTTTTACAAGTTATTCAAAAATCTGTCAGATTAAGAATGAATAATTGTGTCACGGACATTGTCGCACTTATTTCTGCACGACCAGAATACACTTACTTCAAGAAACTTCAATGCATCCGCTTCAGATTAAAATTTCCCACCATTCCCGATTGCATTATCAATTTATTCAGACATCAACGTCTGATCATCTCACATTGTCAGCCACGCGTTTTGATTTTCTTACAATTCGATTATGTGTATGGCAAACTTTACTGTGCTGAGTAATACACTCGAAATAACCAACATGGGGTATACTTAATCAAATCAGTCTGTTCTTTCCTTTACAGAAAGAGGATACCGCTTAGAAGCGGGTCTCCTATGAGATTGCAGAGAAGTAATGTTACAGGAAGCATAATGAATAAGCTGTGCTTTATCTTTTCAGCTTTTTGTTCTATGTCAGCACAACTTTAAACGGTGTAGGAGAGGCTCAAGCTGTTTCTGATGATGGAGGATGCCATTTTTAATAAAATATTACTTTTTTAAAGAAGCCTTTAAAAACTGTAATTGTTTTGAATTAAGGGTCTCATTACTATAAGGGAACACAGTTTGGCAAGTAGGTGTTGTTCTTTTGTATTGTTTTTGTATTGTTTTTGCAAAACCCCATTCCCCGACCAACTCACAGCCATGTCTCTTGCTGGCCCATCCCAGCATTCTACCCCCTCTATATAAAATACAGGGGCAAACGCAGGATTTGTAGAGAGGGGTTTCCACGCTACGTTGCCAGTGGGCGTGACCAGCATGCATGGGGTCGTGACTATAATTTTAGATAGCGCTTGACTACTCTCCAACTCTTCCTATCCACATCATACACACAGGCAATTCCTATCCCCATCATATATACACAGGGAAAGCCACCTCAAGCATACAGTGCCCCACCCATGCTGGGAGGGGGTTTCCAGACACTAGTAAACCCCTCTCAGTTTGCCTACGGAATAAATACATGGAAATATTAAAACCCATATTTAAATATTCATAATAAGTAATGAATTCATAATAAGGGCTGACTACTGTCTAAAATGCCTCTAAGTAAAACATTCTGCTTCGAAATATGGATATTAAAAATAAATATTCGATATAGATCTGGAAGGTAATAGTGATAACAAGGAAACTATTACATCAACAAATCAACTTCCAGTGTTTGTTTATTAGACTTGTGTATATACTGTAATGGAATATTTTAGGATGAGGTGTATATGCACTGCAAATTTATATAGTTGTATGTCCTATATCAGAGGCAGGGCTGGCAAGAGGAATTCAGGGCCCCGGTACAACAAATTCATGGGGCCCCCCTTACAGGTGCGAATTTTTAAAATTTTTTAACTTGCAGAATTTTTGACATTTTTTAACTTGTAAAATTTTTTACATTTTTTTAACTTGCAAAATTTTTTAACTTGCAGAATTGGGAGTGTGTGTGGTCATACAATAGGGGGCATGGCTAATCATCATTGGGGCATGCCTGGTGGGGAAAAGCGCTAGCCCCTGAATTCACCGGAGCATCACATATGTCCAAGCACTCCTGACTTTCAACACATCTAGCACCACAGTGTAATACACAAAGAATGCAGTGTGTACACACAGTTCACAGTCTTGGCCTGTACCTTACATTGGGCAGAACACTCACCAAAAATTGACATTGTCCCACTAGAATCACAACATTTCACACACCCTCCTGCTCTCTCCTACCTGTTCTTCTCACTTTCATCCCATGTGGCTGCAGGATTCTTTAGTTGCGGCTTGTCTGGCTCCTGGAATGCTGGGGGACCCTATTTGGAAAAAAATGGCTACATTTCGAAAGTTACAACCAGCCCCGTCGTTAAATCAATAGCACCCATGATTAATAATTAGGCCTTCCTCCAGCCCCAACATTAAAATAATAGTATTCCCCTTGCCCCGCAAACAAAATAGCAACCATTAATTAGCCATCATCTACCTCACACACACTACATTGCCAAAAGCTCCCTGTGCCATCACACAATTACTGTGCCCCTTCATCATCACCACGCTATGCCCCCTTATGATCACACTGCGCCCTCCATGCTGCTTTTGCCCCTTTCTTCATCCCCCTGTGCCATGCTGTCTTTGCCCCCCCTTACTTCAACCCCCTGTGCATTGCTGAATTTGCCCTCCCTTCCCTCATCTCCCTGTGCTATGCTGAATTTGCCTTCCTTTCTTCATCCCTCTGTGCCATGCTGAATTTGCCCCCCCTTTCTTCAACCCCCTGTGCCATGCTGAATTTGCCCCCCTTCCTTCATCCCCCTGTGCTATGCTGAATTTGCCCCCCTTCCTTCATCCCCCTGTGCTATGCTGAATTTGCCCCCCTTCCTTCATCCCCCTGTGCTATGCTGAATTTGCCCCCCTTCCTTCATCCCCCTGTGCTATGCTGAATTTGCCCCCCCCCCTCCTTCCCTCATCCCCCTGTGCCATGCTGAATTTGCCCCCCTTCCTTCATCCCCCTGTGCTATGCTGAATTTGCCCCCCTTCCTTCATCCCCCTGTGCCATGCTGAATTTGCCCCCCCCTTCCTTCCTTCATCCCCCTGAGCCATGCTGAATTTGTCCCTCCCCTTCCTTCCTTCATCCCCCTGTGCCATGCTGAATTTGCCCTCCCCCTTCCTTCCTTTATCCCCCTGTGCCTCTCTGCGTTTCTCCTCTTTCACTTACCTCTGTATTGCTTTCTTTCATCTTTTCTTTTCTTCTGTCTTGTCTTCTGTCTTCACTGAATGACGGACATGACGTTATGACCTCACGCCTGACATTCACTGCATACAGAGGAAGTGAGGACGCCGGCGCCGCGATCATGTGAGTATTTGTATACACACATGATCGCGGCGCCGAGTAGTGTGTACGTTCGCATGGTTGGGATTTTAGACTGCCAACTCCAGTGAGGGCAAGGACTTATGGGAATGACAAATATTCTCTGTACAGTTCTGCGTAGCATGATTGGAGCTGTATAAATAAATAATCAAAAATGATTAACTGTCCGTCTGTTTCTCCAGGGTCTGCATAGCTTTGTTTACTATACAGACAAAAGATGCACATGTTCAATGGGTCAATGGTATAATGAAGGGGGGGGTGTTGCATAGAGGAGCAATATGTGTGGGGCATATAATTATCAATTTAGGGTGTATATTATTCATTCACTATGCCTAGTGCAACGCCGGCTTTAAAAATTGCTCTGTCTTCCCTGAGGATGATGGAGAGCCCACTGCCAACGTGATCTCCGTGAAAAAATGTGACTGGACACAGGTCACAGGTCTCCAGCTTTATACACCCACAACAATAACAATATTATATATCCTAAAGAGAAATATATAGCATCTACAATTGTAGTAAGACATAAAAACAGGGAGCCGATCGGTTGCTAAGGGATTCAGGCTGGCCTATATTTAGAGACAGTATCCTTCAGACTAAATTATTTACTTTATATTAAGTCATCCTAAGGGACTGAGATAATTTCATCTAAGGTTAGAAAGAGCAATTACATTCGTTTGTGTAGATCCACTAGAGATGCGTGGAGATGAGTTCACCGTTAAAAGCAGTAGACACTGAAAGGGTTAAAGTAGCATAGGCTTTGAAGGTGAAAATGGTGCTTTGCCGAAGGTAGACAGACAGCAATGACTGCAATATAGAGAGTACAGGCAGATAAATGCAATATATAATCTCAAGCAAATATAGCAGGGTGACCACTATAGAGTGACAAAGACCCTGGAGAGCAAGACTGGGACCACACAAAAGATCCTGGAGAGCAAGACTGGGGCCAGACAAAAAGCCTGGAGAGCAAGAATGGGACCACACAAAGACCCCGGAGAGCAAGACTGGGACCACATAAAAGATCCTGGAGAGCAAGACTGGGACCACACAAAGACCTTGGAGAGCAAGACTGGGACCACACAAAAGATTCTGGAGAGCAAGACTGGGGCCAGACAAAAAGCCTGGAGAGCAAGAATGGGACCACACAAAGACCCCGGAGAGCAAGACTGGGACCACATAAAAGATCCTGGAGAGCAAGACTGGGACCACACAAAGGCCCCAGAGAGCAAGACTGGGACCACACAAAGACCCCGGAGAGCAAGACTGGGACCACACAAAGACCTTGGAGAGCAAGACTGGGACCACACAAAGACCTTGGAGAGCAAGACTGGGACCACACAAAGACCCCAGAGAGCAAGACTGGGACCACACAAAGACCTTGGAAAGCAAGACTGGGACCACACAAAGACCTTGGAGAGCAAGACTGGGACCACACAAAGACCCCAGAGAGCAAGACTGGGACCACACAAAGATCCTGGAGAGCAAGACTAGGACCACACAAATACCTTGGAGAGCAAGACTGGGACCACACAAACATCCTGGAGCGCAAGACTAGGACCACACAAAGACCCCAGAGAGTAAGACTGGGACCACACAAAGACCCCGGAGAGCAAGACTGGGGCCACACAAAGATCCTGGAGAGCAAGACTGGGGCCACACAAAAGATCCTGGAGAGCAAGACTGGGGCCAGGCAAAAAGCCTGGAGAGCAAGAATGGGACCACACAAATACCCCGGAGAGCAAGACTGGGACCACACAAAAGATCCTGGAGAGCAAGACTAGGACCACACAAAGGCCCCAGAGAGCAAGACTGGGACCACACAAAGACCCCGGAGAGCAAGACTGGGACCACCCAAAGATCCTGGAGAGCAAGAATGGGACCACACAAAGACCTTAGAGAGCAAGACTGGGACCACACAAAGACCCCGGAGAGCAAGACCTGGGCCACACAAAGACCTTGGAGAGCAAGATCGGGACCACACAAAGACCTTGGAGAGCAAGACTGGGACCACCCAAAGATCCTGGAGAGCAAGACTGAGACCAGACAAAGACCCTGGAGATCAAGACTGCAGCCACACAAAGACCCTGAAGATCAAGACTGTGACCACACAAAGAACTTGGAGAGTAAGAATTGGTTCAGCCAAAGACCGCTGAGAGCAAGACTCAGACCAGTCAAATACCCTGGAGATCAGGACTGGGGCCACACAAAGATCCTGGAGAGCAAGACTGGGGTTAGACAAAGATCCTGGAGAGCAAGACTAGGACCAGACAGAGATCCTGGAGAGCAAGACTGGGACCAGACAAAGACCCTAGAGAGAAAAACTGGGAACAGACAAACACACGTTTTCTTCTTTGTAGGCAGCTTCAAGGTCTACAACAAACCGCTAGTTTATGTTTACCGTGGGGATGTGAAGACTACAAGATCTAGGGCACAACTTCAAGGAAAGGAGATTAGAATGACAACACAGTACTCTGCAACCACAAATGGATGTTATTTCTGCCAGTTACATTTAACCCTTTACTTGAATTGGTAAAAACAAATCCTCTTCGTTATATGTAGGTTTGAAGACTGTTGTATACTTGGAGCAAATAGGGTCATTTGCCTCCAGCAAAGTCATTTGCAGACAGAAGGAGGGTGCAAGGGCGCCCTGGCTGCAATCTACACATGTGTAAGTAAAAAGGGGTGTGAGTGAAAACCGGAATTGCCGGAACGCCAGAATGATTTGGCTCCTTGCAGCGCCCTCTGCTGCTTGGTGTCTTGAAGCATGTTGTGTTTTCTCTGCCTGTATAGTGCATTCTGTTATACTACACAGATATGTTCTCTGTAATATGTGAAACAACTATTACACATATTATATTGCATATATATTGATTTGCGTGTGTATATAGATAGATACATAGATAGATAGATAGATAGATATACACACACACATAATATATTTATATACATTTCTGTATATTATAGCTATATATTCTAATTATCCGTTCTACTTGAATGTATGTCGGAATGGAGCACTGAGTGCATTATTCATCTATTCCGGCTGCAGGAATGGGGCTCTGAGCACCTTACCTATATGGGTCCCGGAATGGGTCTGCCAGTACCTTAGCCATCCATTCTGGGTGCCAAAATGGGGCTCCAAGGACCTTAACCATCCATTACGGCTGCCAGAATGGAGCTCTGAGGACCTTACCCATCCATTCCAGGTGCCAGAATGGGTCTCAGAGTTCCATAGCTATCCAGTTCGGGTGCCGGAATGGGTCTGTGAGTGCCATAACTATTCATTGTGGGTTCCGGAATGCGGTTCTGAGTACCTTACCCATCCATTCCGGCTGCCAGAATGGGTCTGCCGGTACATTACCCATACATTCCGGCTGCCGGATTGGAGCTCCGAGAACCTTAACCATCCATTCCGGCTGCCGGAATGGATGGGTAATGTACCAGCAGAACCATTCTAGCAGCCGGAATGGAGCTCCGAGAACCTTAACCATTCATTCCAGCTGCCGGAATGGAGGTCTGAGTACATTAAGCATCCATTCCGGCTGCCGGAATGGGGCTCTGAGTACATTAAGCATCTATTCCAGCACCCAGAATGCATGATTAATATAAACAAAACCATATTCCGGCACCCATAATGGATGGCTAAGGTACTGAGACATCCATTCCGGCACCCGTAATGGATGGGTAATGTACTGGCAGACCCAATCTGGCAGCTGGAATGGATGGCTAAGGTAATCAGAGCCCGCATTTATGCAGCTGGAATGGATGGTTAGGGTACTCTAAGCCCCATTCCGACTACCAGAATGGATGAATAATATACTCGGAGCCCCATTCCGGCACCTGGAATAATTGTCAAAGATACTGAGAGCCCAATTTTGGCAACTGGAATGGATGGGTCATACACTCAGCGCTCCATTCCGACATACATTCAGGCAGGTAGAAAGGATAACTAGAATATATAGCTATGATATACATAAATATGTATAAATATAATGTGTGGGGGTATATATATATATATATATATATATATATATATATATACAAACACACACACACATACACAAACACTCAATACAATATATATGCAATATAATATGTGTAATATTTGTTCCACATATTACAGAGATCAGATCTGTGTAGTATAACAGAATGCACTATACAGGCAGAGAAAACACAGCAAGCTTCACTCAAGACACCGAGCAGTTCCGGCTTTTACCTAATCCCAGTAAAAAGTTGTCACATTGCAGTTTTCCATATCAGATGAAGTGGGCTGCCGGATGGATGAGCCAGTGTGAAGCATGCGCTCTGTACACGCTCCTCACACACACATCCAGCCCAAATGATGAAATGAAGAAGTGAGGGCTGGGGTGTAGGCAATGACAACAGAGAGAGAGAGAAAGAGCTCATTGTTCCGGGTGGGCTGAGGGACTGCTCCAGCAGAACACCAGCTCCACAAAGGCATCTCTCTAAACCTTGTCTCTCCTTGGAACAATGCTAACCCACGGGGGTTCCGGAACACTGCGTGGGGTGAGATCGCCTAGGAGAATACACACCGTGGAAATTCACTTGGCAAGTCGAGAGTCTCCGATCAGATCATCTGAGGAACCCCAGGAGGGCGCCGGGGGAGCAATTATTTCAACCAATTTATTGCCTACCTGGGGGCTAAGGGCTCCGCTATTTTAAGAGGCAGTGGGACTATATAAAACGATGTTCCTGAAGACACTGGGAACCTCCATCCAGCAGGTAATAAAGCGCTTTATTTCTTATGCCAATGAAAGCTTTCAACTCATACAAAGGAAATCATATGATGCTGACCCCTTGTTTAACCAATGCCTAGGGTCTGCAGGAACCCTTCATTTTTGCAAAGGGCTTCCTTATACTAGCAAAATAATGTCTTTTATTCTAGAAAGTGATTAAACAAAGGCACTTCACCTTGGTGGGATCTAGTATATGCCATGTGTTATGTAATAGGGGAGGTGGGTGTGTGCCTCAAGTATTTAGGGTGATCTATACATAGCATTGGAATTTCATCATGTTTAAGATTATATAACAGAGGGTTAAACACGCGAGTAATGCCAAGCCCCACGCACTGCTAGTTTTGTTTTTAATGCTTCACAGCACACGTGTTTTTAAGCTAAGCTGCAAGGCAGGCACTGGAGGGTTAATAAAAGCACAATGAGGAGGGGGGGGGATTGCAAGGAATAACCCCACGCAGTTTAGGCAGGGGGTGCCTAACCCAGGCTTCTCTCTACAGATGGACTATGATCAGCTCAGTGACCCCTGCACGTTGGATAGAGCCCACTGGCCAAATATGCAAATATTATGTATTCATTGTTTGTGCCCATATCATCTATGTACACGTGTGTGTGTGTGTGTGTGTGTGTGTGTGTGTGTGTGTGTGTGTGTGTGTGTGTGTGTGTGTGTGTGTGTGTGTGTGTGTGTGTATACTGTATATCCATAGGAAAAGACAGGCTTAAAGTACAACACAATTAAACAGATGCATGAAATATATTGTTTGTTGATTAAATTATTTTTGAATACAATACATATCATTGACTGTGTAGCAAATTGTGACAATATCCCAGGTTGGAGTTGTACAAACAATGCTTTCCTTTTTTTAGAATGATTTAGGAAACATTACCAGGTTTATATAAAGTGTTGTCTCTTTTACAACTGAATTATGACAATGTGCTGATTGTAACATACAGATGCTATAAGTTATTGTGGGAAATTTAAGATGATCTTTTAGCAACCATTCCTTACACTGCACAGTATGTAACAAAGACCCCTTATTAACCAGACTGGTCTTGGAAACGGTGCAGGATTTGTAGCAGCGAGTAGGATCCAGAGCCTGTTGTATTAAATAGGATATTACTTATGATGGCTGAGGGTGCAGTGACTCTATGAAGCATCCTCAGGGGTCTAGTTGAAAAGTAATATAGCACCACTTCTAAAAATAAAGCGCATTGACCGCACATCAACAATATTCCCAGGAATGACAGTTGTTTCTGCCTCCGAGACGACCTTTCCGACCTCTCGTTTCATACACTCCTATATAGTAGTATTTATTGCTGTAGGACAAATACAGACAATGAGCCAAGAATAGCTTTCAGATCTAGAATGTGCCATCTGAGCAGGCTGCTAGATGGGGCACTGGCCTTCTGGACAAGCCTCTCCCCCGTGGCCTCCTCCAGCGTCATCTCAGGACTTACTTTAGGAGAAGTGCTGGGCGGCTACACCGACTCTTGAGGAGTAAATTAAGTCATTTTGCTGCCGGAATAGGAAAATGAAATGACTCCAATATATTCATGTGTGTTATATAAACTAGAAAACACAAGTACTAGCAATGTATTCATATATTCCATCTAGCTCTAAGGGAGATACCACACATTTAGACAATGGTAGTAGGAAATTATGCAACAATGCATTGCATTTTTTTAGAGATAGTGCCCCCCATCGCAACTCAGCTGCCTGACGCAACTGCCTCCGTTTCCAGGAGACCTGCCCTTACACACCTGACCGTAGCGGTCTATGCCCAGGAGCTGACATGTGCCAATCATGTTCTAAGCTCCAGAAACTTTGTGCAAGGGCTGATGCAGGAGGCAACACCCACCAAGGGTTGGAACATGGTTTGGGCCGAACGGGCATCTGCCTTAGGTGCAAGAAGGATAGGGGCTGCTCAGTTAGCACTGATAATAGATCTTACTCTAGCTATCTTAGATACCATGATATAATGGACAGATAACAACGTGCCCCTCACACACACACATTAGTGTGGTACAGTCATGTCAAGGAAGCTACCTCCCGGGCAAGGCCAGCAATTACTTGCATGATGAGTCTGGACAGAGTATGTGGGCTGAGTTTACACCAGATATATAAGTGGTCATAATTTACATGGCAGCCTCACTGAAACAATGAGGGGGCTATAATTTCATTAAGCTGCTTCCAAAAGACAGTATGCACCTTATCTATCCTGTTCAGGTGAAAAGGCTTCTGGGAAATCCAGGTTATATGGCAGGTGTTTCAGCCACTGGGATTTTATAGAACGATCGTTGCTTGTGTTGACACAGAATAGAACCCATAGACAGCCTTTTTCAACCTCACTAATTATCCTCAGTGCAGGATAGAGTTTGCTGGTAAGCAAGTAATTGCCCTCTAGAGAAACCGCCACTAAAACAATGAGAAGAGTTTGGTAAATCTGTATACATCTCCCTAAGAAAGGACAATATACAAATAGTCATTGCTGTTCAGGAGATTAGGCTTCCGGGAAAGGCCATATTTAAATGGCATTACCCGGAAGTTTATTCTGTTGAAGAGGAGTTGTTTTCTTGCATATTTCTGGGCTAATTGTTGGTAGGATATTGGAAAGCTAAATATTTTATTGTTTTATTATTCTTATGAGTAAGAAGCAGACATAGAAGAGAAATTGTATACAACCATGGTTCCAACGTACATCACATAATTAGTTCACACACAGGTAAATACTAAAAACTTTCATTCTGTAACATCTAAGGCTTAGTGATACCAAATATGAGTATGTTGTTCAAGGACAAGCGGCGCTATAGATCCCAAGGACAGAGATATAGTTTTGATGTTAATCTGTTTTTTTCTGCTAGTGTACTACGATGACACGTGTGTGTGTGTGTGTGTGTGTGTGTGTGTGTGTGTGTAAAACACTTGTGTATATATGATATTAAGCATTTATGGCTACTTTAGTTCTGTGTGACACTTGGATTAGGTCATATTTTTAAATACAATTATTATTAGTATTACATTATTTTTCCTTACCTACATTATGTCTCTTTCTTTGATTAAATGTATTTTTTTAACATATTACTGAAATTAAGAGTAATTCGGCTGCCCCTCACTGGTTTAGGAGGAACTTCATATACTATAATACTGGTCAGCAATGTTTAATTTTAGAGCTCTGTCCCTCTGTCCCACATGTTTGTCCTGCGGGTGGGATTGTTGGGGAAAGGGAGGTATGTAATGGGCAGTCTAGCGCTTAAAGCCCCTCTGGAGGGCGTGTGTGGCCACGCCCCATCACACCATGACCACTCCCCCTTTGTGCCGTGGCTACTCCTCCTGTTCCGCTGCTGGGGACAGATGTGTTGGGGGTATGGCCCTTTAAATTAAGGACAATTGGCAATCACGCATTTGTATCAGTAGCTGCTGGTGGGGTTGCTCTCATACTTGCCTACTGTCCCAAAATATCCGGGAGACTATCAAATTTCAGGGAGGTCTCTTGGTCTCCTGGGAGAGAGGGCCATCCTCCCACCTAAAGCCCACTTCCCTAGCAAGGTGGGGACCTGATGACGCAATTCTCTGCTCAGGGGCAAACGCAGGTTTTGTGGAGGGGGGTTTCCACACCACGCCGTCAATGGGCGTGACCAGCATGCATGGGGGTGTGGCTATAATTTTAGACTGTGCTTGGCTGCTCTCCAACTCTTCCTATCCCTATAATATACATGGGCAATGCTGCATGCACTACTGTTAGGTGCACACAGCTTTCCCTTTTCAAGCAGAGCCGTGTGAAGCAGGAGCAGGGTCCAGCCACCTCAATTATACAGTGCCCTAGGCTTGGAGGGGGGTTTCCAGGCACTAGAAAACGCCCCCTCGGTTTGACTATGCCGCTGACAGGACAAGATTCGCGGCATTGCTTGGCGCGGATGGGGTCAAGTTAGATAATGCGAATCTCGTCACCTCACTCCACCGCACTTGTCACTTGGACCTACAAGTATGAGCTAACGCCACCTTTCATTTATGTTTAACATAGTATTCTGTTCATTCGTTAGCGAACATAAAATACTAATGTTTAAAAAGATCTAAGAATATTAAGCCTTTCTATATATTTTTTCAAGCTAATTGTTGTGAACGTGATATCTCCCATATATTGATTTTTTTAGATTTTCTAATTTAATCCATTAATATTGGGAATTGTTTTTTTAGCTCTGTTTTTGTATTCTTCAAAGTACTAATATGCCATAAGAATATACTGTATGTTTATAAAGATGAGTATCACTTGAATCCTAATGGGCATTTTTTACTCATAACTTGGCATGTAAGATGTCAAACGCTACTGACGATAGGGAAATAGCTCTCTATTGAAAAAGCTGGAGTGGCACTTATAGGTGAATCCATGCATGTATATTCCCAAAATAAGGAAGTGTAAACCAGGCAGAACTTGTTGGTCGCTTCCAGGCATAAAGCTAGGCCAGAGTAGTAGAGCGCCTAGAACATTCATTTTGTATAGTCCATCCTCAGCAAAAAGAGCCTTAATCCACATATATCGTTTCTCAAATAGGTAATTTTACCATATTATATCTTTTCAACAAGTGTAGGGGAAATTAACTCAATTAATGTGCTGGCCACACACGGTGCAAATCCAAATCAACCAATCCACTCCAACCAATCCAATCTCCAACCAGCTCTTTGAGCAATCTGGCCAAAGTGCAGTGTCAAATTTCAGAGATTAATTTTTTCAGGCACAGAACCCAGTGACCAATAGAAATCTGGCTGCACAGACACTCCGATAATTTCGGGTCAGCCGATGACTTCACCTCTGGAGGTCATTAGCTACTTGATCAAAGTCAAACAAATTGTATTACAATTTGATTGGCCAACTTGATTAAAAGTCGCCTTAGTTGGCCAACTCAATCTGCACACATGTGACCAGTATAGAGATATTTTGGGATAGATGTACAAGAGGAGCTGGGATGGAGGACTCTCACATGTTCCCCACTTATGTTGTACAGTTTGTCATATTTTAATTAGAGCCACATTGCTGGGATATTGATGTAGTAAATATGAAGCAGTACAGACAGGGTGATGCACTCGGATTTTCTCATGTTTGCTCTATAAAACATATTAGTCTTCATGCAACATTCTGTCACTTATTTTATACTACCATGCAGACATGGGCATATTCCATTGAAGCTATGAACAATCTGGTGCAGACATCTCCGACAACTACAAGGGCTCCGGGTAGGGTATTCCAGAATGTGCAGGGCTACTGAGGCAGTCAGTGTTACATACTTGTTCCCACCACTGATTGTAATTAATTCCGTACCCATCTTAGGGCTGCACACGAGTCCGTGGATTGAAGTGTCGGCCAAGTGTAGATGTTTCAGATTCCCTTGTAATCAATGTCTTCAATCAAGTTTATGGTTTATAGCATGCTCAGTGTTTCCCAGAAGGCCACTGATTTTTTACAAGCTGTTTCCATATGAAAGAGATCTGTGTAAATAGTTTTATTTGTTCTCATAGTAGCTCACTTATGTGTTTTATAAGGAGAAGCAAGGACAGTGTGTATATGATACAAGACTTAAGCTAATATAGTAATAATTTCTATGGTGTATTATTATAATACTCTCATTTGTGCCCCAACTGTGTATTTGGTGTGTATATATACACATATTATAAATATATATATATATATATATATATATATATATATATATATATATATATATACATACAGTACACACACACACTATATATATATATATATATATATATATATATATATATATATATATATATATATATATATATATATACACACACATATATATATTATATATCCATATCTCTCTCTCTTTATATATATACATATATATATATATATATATATATATATATATATATATATATATATATACTCACATATACATATATATAACATATATATATATATATATATATATATATATATATACCTATACATATACACATATACCTATACATATACACATGTATATATACATACATACATATACACATATACATATATATTATATATCTTTCACAGGGAGCTGCCATATTTTTTTACCGCCCCTGCTATGCAAAATAATTATAAACAGTCGATAATTGCAACAGCGCCATCTGGTGTTTTAAGCATGAAAAACAGTATATACAGCTCCTTGTATTCACATGTATAGTAGTCAAAATACCCATAACTCCTTTCATTACTGGTTGTAGTTTCCCCTTTATGATTAGAAGAGGGATTGATAAACCTCTTTTATTCAGAAAAAGAGTAACTACAAAAATGTTCAATTTTCTTTCAGAAGAGATAGGGCCTCCATACTGGACTGAACATCTATTTCCATATTTTACAGGCACTGGATACCGTAAAATGGGCAAAATCACAAAAAAATAAAACTAAATTAGGATTTTCCTGAATTCTTCAAATTGTTACTTTGAAAGAATTAGTGAAACCCCCAAATTGTTGCAGTCTAATTCTCTCTCTCTAATAAACATATCAGGACGTTCCCAATGTGTACCACAGTAGGATGCTCCACTTTGATGTGACATTTGTGCTTTTGGACAGTTACACCTCTGCGAACCATTGTGGCGCAATGGTGAACAGTGCCAGAGGAAGCTCCCGACTTTATGTCCGTCATTTAGTATTTTAGGTGACCCTTAAAGATTAACGTCCATGGCGACCACCTAGATTCACCTAATGGTAGTGCTGGACATGCTGGCAAAAAATCCTGGACAGTGTGGTGAATGTACCCCTCCCTTTTCTGTTTGAAAATCTCGCAGAAAAGGGGGAAGGGGCTGCAAAATCTCTCCTTAAATATCTTCATTTGTGCCACGTTCCTAAACGGAGAGCAAGGGGGGGCATATTTGACAAGGCGAGAGGTGGTAGGGCATATGTGGCGTAATGAGGGCAGTTAGCAAACTGTGCTGCTTTCTCGTATCTGCAGCTTCAAACTCCTAATGCTGCTGATGTCTTGGGATTTATTCTCATTCTTTAAAGCCGAGCAACGAGTGAACACGCTAGACCTCCCCCCACAAAACCAGCCCAGTAAGGCAGGGTAGTGTCCCTTGCTATATATAATCAGCATCCAGGCCAATCAGTGTGGAACTCAATGCCTCTAGTGGAGAGTTGCAACAACAGTGTGCCCACCAACCTCTGCTACAGACAACCAGCACTACCTGTGTGACCATGTACACTCTTGTGTGTGCCGCACGGATTGTCCTGATTCTACAAACACCAATGTATGGTATATGCAAGGCACAGATGCTCGATCGGACTGAAATCTGGGGAATTCGGAGGCCAAGTCAACACCTTGATCTCTTTGTCATGTTCCTGAAACCATTTCTGAACAATATTTCCAGTGTGGCGGAGCGCATTATCCTGCTGAAAGAGGCCACTGACATCAGGGAATACCGCTGCCATGAAGGGGTGACCTAGGTGGTACGTGTCAAAGTAACATCCACATGAATGCCAGGACCCAAGGTTTCCCAGCAGAACATTGCCCGGAGCATCACACTGCCTCTACCAGCTTGTCTTCATCCCATAGTACATCCTGGTGCCCTCTCTTCCCTGGGTAAACGACACACACGCACCCGGACGTCCACATGATGTAAAAGAAACTGTTTGCCATCAGACCAGGCCACCTTCTTCCATTGCTCCATGGTCCAGTTCTGGTGCTCACATGCCCATTGTAGGTGTTTTTGGCGGTGAATAGTGGTCAGCATGGGAACTCTAACCGGTCTGGGGTGACGCAGCCCCATACGCAGCAAGCTGCGATGCTTTGTGTGTACTGACACCTATCTATCATAGAATTAACCTTTCCAGCAATTTGTGCTACAGTAGCTCTTCTGTGGGATTTGACCAGACAGGCTAACCTTCTCTCCCCACGTGCATCAATGAGCCTTGGATGCCCATGACCCTGTTGCCGGTTCACTGGTTGTCTTTCCATGGACCACTTTGGTGGGTACTGACCACTGCATACTGGGAACACCCCACAAGACCTGCTGTTTGGGAGACGCTCTGACCCAGTCATCTAGCCATCACAATTTGGCCCTAATCAAAGTCGCTCAGATCCTTACGCTTGTCCATTGTTCCTGCTTCCAACACATCAACTTCAAGAACAGACTGTTGACTTGCTGCCTAATATATCCCACCTCTGGACAGGTGCCAGTAGTAATGAAACAATCAATGCTATTTACTTCACTTGTCAGTGTTTTTAACGTTGTGGCTGATCGGTGTATAATACAGATGGACAGGTCCAGCATCAGGCACAGAGATCAGTATCGCTAGGATCAATGAAGAGCGCACAGATTGGTAAAGATCATCGCTGTAGAATTCAGCTGAGATAGTGACTGAGCTGTGATCCCGGTATCCAAGTCACATCGTTACCGTTCGCCTGATGGACTGTCAGCTTTGTCAGTGCTCCCTTCCAGCAGGAGACAATATCTAAGGCTGATAAATTAACGGACAGTCGGCGGAGCTGGAGGCAGGGATGAAATGTAAAGTAGCACTGAGTATTGAGAAACCGGCTTCAGCTCTTTTATAATTTATCTATATATGGAAATCTTTGCAAATGTACTTTTTGGCATTGATATTACTTTTCTCATTAGCACCTGGGTACATTTATATATTTATATGTGCAAAGTACCTTTTTTTTGTATAACCCCCTGGCACAGAGAACGGTTGTGTCAATGGAAAGACTACTAAACTCTGACTTTCCACTGCTGCTTTGTACAAGGTAAGGTCCCTGACACTTCTTCCTTCTGTAATAACCAAATGTTGATCGCTGGGCCGTATCCAAACTTTGCTGTGTGTCCCTGCGACGCAGACACACGCCCCTGCCTAGCAATTAAGAAAAAGTAAACTTATACTTTACATGTAATATTGCTTATTTTTATAATGTTACATCTTCTTCTTGAAAGTGAGGTTATTTCTTTTTTAACTAAACGTTCTCTAAAAAAAAACATTTTTAAATTATGACTACATATCAGCAACACCTTTTTTTGTGAATTGCATTCTGCTGTGAGCAAATGCAAAAGGTTCCTGTCTCCCTGATCATTATCGTATTGTCCCTTTCCAGACCTGGCCACTTCCCTAATTAAATAATGTTACTTGTCATTAGGTCATCCCATTAAGATATTGTGAGAGAATGATCACACCTCAATAAGATGAACCAGAGACTTCTGGGAGGAGATAAAAGGATTCTGGGAAGAAAAAGCCAAACAATGGAACTTTAACAAACAATGAACCAGAGAGTTCTAGGAGGAGATAAAGGGATTCTGGGAAGAAAAAAGTCAAACAATGGAACTTTAACCAACAATGAACCAGAGAGTTCTAGGAGGAGATAAAGGGATTCTGGGAAGAAGGAAGTCAAACAATGGAACTTTAACGATCAGTGAGCTCTCCAAGCTGATTTACAAGCACATCATAGAAACTTGATAAAGTCCTATAATAAGAGTACTTTTATACATTCATTCCTTAATATTTACATTAGAGAAATGCAAAGGGAAATTTTAAATAAATGTATGGCTAGCGTCTCTTTAAAGAGGCTTCATAACAGTCGCTAGACATCTGGGTTCCACAAGTTCAAATATCAGTCGTCCTGACTATCCTTTTCAGGATGTTCCTCCTTAGCAGTAAAACTGGGAGTCCGTTTGGAGACTATTATGAGACTTCATGTTGTCCTTAAACTGTTATATTTTCTTTACATATATAATAATTAATATTGCAATGATATCCTGTAAATGTACTATCCATATGGTCTTGACAGCTGGCTATGACCATTCCTTCAAATAAAAAATGAGATCATATAATGACCAATGAATGTTCCGGCAAATTACAATTGAATTCCCTTTCACTGTATCTTTAATTTGGGAACAATGAACAGCCCAAAAAAAGAGCAAGGGAAGGCAAATACAGCATAGAGCAAGATGTATTTCATAATTTAGGTAATCTTTAATATCCATGGCACACAGGGAGCTCTTGTACTATTTTGTGACCTGGTATAATATGCCTGTGATAGGGAAATTAGCTCAATTGAGGTATAATATTATTATTATTATTATTATTATTATTATTAACAGCCTATTTATCAAGTGGCAGCAACAGTGTTTTTCTGTTACTTTTAAAGATGATTTCAGGCATCCTAATTCATATATCAGAAGTTATTTTGACTTGTTTAATAAAACAAGAGTAAACCTAACAATTTCCTGCTGTTCCCTTTAGGATGACTGTGTTAAACTATACTTCATACTGCATATACCAAATGCATGAGTTATGTCCATTTTGAGCTTTAGCATTATTTTAAGATGTTTTGTAAAACTTACGTTACTTGGTTGTAAATAACATTGTTCGCATATAAAATAAACTCACCTCAGCCTACGAGATGCCAAATCTAGCAGACAGGCACAGCAGTAAGCAGTGACTATGTATATGGTGCACACTTGCTAACAGTGTTCTGTATACAGTGTGCTGAGTGTTCTGTATCAGGCTCTGCCTCTTATACCCAGGCTGAGTGACATCACAGAACCTGTTTATGACGTATGTGGGTCACATGACCAGTCTGGTCACACCCCAGCCAATCAGAATCTTACAACTGAATGTAGAGAAATGACATGCCTGCTATTATACAGTTTTAGATATTGTTGGATAATCAGAATTTGAGTCCCTGGCAATAGGAAGCCAAATAGTTTTTATTTCAGGAATTTTCTACTCGTATGTGAATGTTCTTCAAGGAGAAAAGAAATATTACAATTAAAGAAATGAACAAACTAGCAGCTTTGCAATTTGCTGGTAATTTTGCTGCTTGATCAAATATCTATGATATATTTCTATTTAACATTTATATTATAGTGAAACAATATTGTTTATACTGAAGCTCTGGCCGATGTTGGCTTGTTGTTGTTTTTCTAGAGTGATTCCTTTGCTAATATAGGCATGTGATTATTGTTTTTTCCCTGACATAAATGTGTTTGTTTTTTTTTAAAATCTTTTGTTAGTTTCTTACCATATTCACAATTTGTAGGTTTTTATAACCTGTTTCGTGCAGTAAATGAAGTAGTGGATTGCTGGTTTTTAAGCATTTGTTATGTATAGTCACTTGAAGTGTTATTCTTTCTGTAATTACATACTATTAGCGTGATATTTGAATGCTATGTGTTATATTATTATACTAACCTGGCTCTAGCACCACTAGGAACCACATCTCAGGGACAGCATATATGTCTGAGCTAGTTTATTGTGAGCAGTGGCGGATCCAGGGGGGGGGGGGGGCGATCGCGACAGCTGCACACTGTGCAGGTCCGTTCAGCAGGGACAGTATGCTGCCCGGCTGCTCTGATTGTGTTTTAAACACAATCAGAGCAGCGGGACAGCACACTGCCACTGCTGAACGGACCTGCACATACTGTGCAGCCGCCGGCAGCCTTAGAACACAGAAAGGGGGCGGGGCCTAAATCGCCCCCCCTAAATCGCCCCGGGTAGGGCAAATGTCTGGGTCCGCCCCTGATTGTGAGACAGGTTCACCTAAAGAAGAGGGGAGACCTCGCCCCCCTCCCGAAATGCAGTGCCCCACGATACCCACCTGTCTAACAATAAACCAGATAGGTGGGATCCAGGTGGGCATTGAAGGTACAGAGGGCAGACCCCAGAAGAGGAAGACTGGTGACAAATTCCTTTCCCAAAATTCTTTTGGGAAATGGACAGGCAGTGGTAACGGAAGGGGCATCTTCAATGGTAAATAGATGGAGGGTTAGAATGATGGCCAAGGAAGTGACCCAAATGAGAAGGTGTGCCGGCGAAAAAGCAAAATGCTGATTGAACCGGGTTGTGGGACAGTCAGGGACCCTGGGCCATTTAAATAAAGGGGTAAAGGGCCACAATCGGACATCCTTATCATAACGCCTGAATAGGAGAAGCCCTAAACTTCTGTCCTGCTCCTAATGTGGCCATAGGCTTTGGAGTGACATTGTCTTTCCCTTCACCATGTACATTTCCAGTGACCGTTACATCATCAGTGATGTCACAGGTTCCCCCCTCAGTGATGTCACTGGTTGGTGCCTTGATAGGGCTACATTCAGCCCCAAACATATGTCCTCCTCTGATTGGAGGCTATTGGTGCATGCTGAAATACTCAGAAATGATCCTGTTCATTGTGAAAATACAGTGTGCCTGAGTCATTAAGGAGAACAAAGCAAAAAAAAAAAATAAAGGTTCTGGACAAACCATGTTACAATACAAGGGGTGGAAATTAGTTTATTATTTTGCACATAAGTTAAATACTGGCTGTTTTTTTCATGTAGCACACAAATACTTGCTAGCTTTATTTTTACACTGAAATTTAAAGTTGATGTAGGACATGCTCTACCCCAACTATAAATCTGTCTCCACATTTTAAATGTACATCCCCTTTCCAATGCAGCATGGTTTTGCCCAGGTGCAAAGTTACTCCTTTTATATGCTTTGCTCTCCTCAATGACTCAGGCCCGGGATCTTCAACATTTCTGTAACATATGAACCACAGAAAAATAAGTTTAGCCTAAAACAAGTGTTAGCTTTCCTAGAATGCAGGAGAACCAGCCACTGTCCTGTTGCCTGGCAACGTACCCTCTGTGGTAACAGGACTCCTCACCCCCATCTCAATGTCTGTCATGTGACACATCGCTGACTACTAACAAGTACAGGTCACAGGGAACCTCTCAAGTGTCTGCGGATCCCTGCAAAATATCACACATTATTTTACTAGTTAGGTGCAATGCTATGAATAAATAAAATGATGGAATGTAGGAAGAGGACAGCTTCCTGTGTCTACAACTTGCCTTATTATTTTCAAAAGCTATAATTGTATCTAGAAGACTTTTACTTACAAGACTTTAGTCATTTCTGCAGTGCCTATTAACTTGATTACGTGATTATTGCAACATTTAATAAAGAACAGTCCTTGCCTCCTTTATAAATCAGCGCTCGCCCTACAAACATTTCAATGGCTCGCCGTTAACCAGATGGTTACTCGTCTTTCTTTGTATGGCATTGGAACATCACAGACTCCATCTTTGGTTGCCTCACACGTTAATTGGCTTCTTCTAATTACTCCGCAAGAAACAGCAAAACATTTCTTTTTTTTAAATAAATAATGACATCATGTCACCTTACTTTATACAGTGAGAAAACATTTTTTTCTCATAAATGATTCTTACTCGTTAATAATAAATTATTGTGGTCAAAAGTGCTAATGATCTAGAGCAGATAATAATGACAAAATAAGGAGATGTTGTTTCATAGCACAAATAACGGAGATTTTGCTGCCCGTGAATGAAATTGTTGTGTCGTATGTACACTCGGCACATGTGTATTAACCCAGCTCCAATGTGTCATCTTCATCAACAATTATTTATATAGCGCCAGCAAATTCCCTAGCGCTTTACAAGGGGGTAAATGCATTAAGCACCGATTTCTGCAAGTCGCCAGAAAACGGCGACTTTGCAGGGGCAATTTAAAGCTGCGATGGCTTGTAAAGGCAAACTTGCCTTTGAAAGCCATTGGCGCTTTAAATTTCCCCTGCAAAGTCGCCGTTTTCTGGCGACTTGCAGAAATCAGAGCTTAATACATTTGCTCCCCAGCACTGCTTTGTAATTTTGTTCCCAAATGCATTACTTTATACTTGGTGATTGTTGTCACATTCCCGTCTGCTCCTCTAATTAGCTGAGACTATAGTATCATTTTTGCACAGAGACAGAACAAATCGTATGAGACTTTTTCACCACCAGATTGATGGCGTTTGGAGCCAGACAACAGGATGTTCTGCGTGAAAACGGGAAACTGGTCCCAATCTTCAGTTCTTTTACTGTTAATTGCTGTATTTTTGTCAGTGGCTGCATTGTCAAGTACTCTGAATGCTGTTAATGCACAGTGATTTATAGTCACTTTCATCCTCTATACTGTGTGGCTTTGTGTTTTTTGCACATAAATAATCTCAACTACCTGGTATGAACGAGCAGAAGCAGTTGGGTTCAAACTGTTGCTATTTAATAAAATTTTAGAAAGTTAACATGGTGTGCCGAAACTGAAATATATATACTGTTTACAAATTGGGGTTCTTTTAATTTTAGATTGCATAAAGTCTTATAGAATGTAGGTATAGTTTTTGTTCTGTTGATACCAAATGTTCCTCTATTAATAAGCCCCTCACAGACACTTTCTACACTGAACCCAAAAGCAGGTGGCTCTTTAAATGATTTACCCCATAGTTGTCTACTCTTCTGGAATGTTCGGGAGACTTCTGAATTTAGGAGGAGACCTGCTAGACTCCCGTGAGAGCCTTCGGTTATACAGAGAGAATTTATCTGCCGCAAAGTTTGCGGGACCATAGCGATCCATGTCGTCAGCCTTGCCCACTTCATAAACCCCTGGTGGCAGGGGCATGAAAACATGACTGTATCATCGATTCCTGCCACTCAGGGTGTACTTAGGTGGGTGATCCTTGATAACTTAGTTCCCTCGCCCACTTTGGACACAAACTGTGTCATCAACCCTGTCCGGGGGCTGGTTGTCAAATTTTAGCTCAGGGGGGCGAGACTCAGCAGCACATTAGGAACATTTTGAAGGAAATAAATGCATGTGGTCCAGTGACCCAGCCTAAGGTATCCCAGGATTCACTTTTTAAAATTGGGATAGTACTCAAAAAAGCGGGCGTGAGCATGCTCCCAATGGGGTGTAGCTATGTCAGTACTGGCTCTTGCAATTGAGGGACTGCCCCCGTGAATCAGGACTATCCTGTCTAAACTGGGAAAAATTGGAGCACATGAGAAAGTAGCCACGCCCCCGCATGAGTCACAAAGCGGTATCCTATTACAGAGAGCGGTTTAAGGGAAGGGGTGGAGTAATGAGGCGTTCCCTACTGTAAATTATATGGTTATTAGAAATCACAGAGGTGTTCCATGCTGATATAATTTTATAGGAGTCACAGACATCAGAAAAGACTTCTGATATTTTTAACAATTTTGACCTAATGAACATTAAAGTGATGACATCAGAACTTGGGGCCTGATTCATTAAGGATCTTAAATGAAGAGGATTCTTATTGCAGTCTCCTGGACAAAACCATGTTACAATGCAAGGGGTGCAAATGAGTGTTTTTCCATGTAACACACAAATACTTCATAGCTCATTTGTACACTGAAATTTAAAGTTGATATGTGTGTGTTACATGAAAAAAAAGTCAGTATTTAACTTATGTGCAAAACAGAACACTCATTTGCACCCCTTGCATTGTAACATGGTTTTGTCCAGGAGACTGAAATAAGAATCCTCTTCATTTAAGATCCTTAATGAATCAGTCCCTTGCTGTTTACACAGATGTTATTTATAAGAGCTTATAAATCTATGAACAGCACTTGTGCTTTATAAATACAAGAGTTTTGCAAGGTGATCTATTGAGCCTGTTACAAAAAAAAATACATTATTCCCAGTTCTACTCTCATATAGCGAGATAGACATTTCAATCTTTTTCTCATTTGAGCTGTGTGTGGGCTGTGTAAATTCTTAATCAGAATCAGGTTATATTAAGCAACCTGGATACCATTAGTTTCATATTCAGACAGCACTATTATTAGAAAACACAGCGTTAAATAATTTATTTCTCACTTCTGTTATGAGCAGATTCAACAAGCGGCACTGAGATTTCTCTGCAAAACAAAATGTTTTCTTCCAGTCCTATGATGCTGCTTTATGTTTTGGTGATGAAAGAACTACAATGATTTGCAATGTACAATGTTTTGATATGTTGTATACAATTAGATAGACTATATTTATATTTATGGTTTTGTTATGTTTTGAGTTCATTGCATATTTCTGGATCACACAAAATGCTTAATACCAGGAAAGTAATGAATAATATTATTGTTCAACTTCATCAACTCCATCCAATACTGAACTTTCCATTTTGACTGGGGTTATCCTTTAAATAGTAGTTTTACTTTATCTAATACCATAGGTCCCTGTTTTTAGTGTATAATTTAGTTTTGTTTATTACTTAGTTCAGTGTTGGCTAACCTGTAACACTCCAGGTGTTTGTGAAACTACAAGTCCCAGCATGCTTTGCCAATATATAGCAGCTTATTGCTGGAAGGGTATGCTGGGACTTGTAGTTTCACAACACCTGGAGTGTCACGGGTTATCCAACACTGACTTAGTTGGTATAGAGCCCATTTTCTTTACATAGTGCTGTATATTAAATGGCTCAGGCACGGTCTCCCTGTCCTGGAGATGTTGCCCATAGCAACCAATTAGATTCCAGCTAGCATTTATCTAGGGCGTTTCAGAAAATGATAGCTAGAATCTGATTGGCTGCTATGGGCAACACCTCCACTTTTCCTGTTTAGAATGTTTGATAACTCTCTAGGTCTTTCAGTTAACCCCTGCAGCTCCAGGCAAGTGTCGCTTGGGCACCTGAGTATCTCTCAACCTCCTCAGCAATATATTTTTTTTATAAATTGCGGCGATAAAAGATTTGCTTTTAATCTCTGCGATAATAAATCAGCCGCGGCGCCGGGAAACGAGGCTCCTCTTAAATCCAAATGTAGCTTCTTATCAATTCACTGGTACTGTAAAATCATTCAGGCATGAGGAACTTCACATGTATAATGATTTGATAGGCTGAATTTTGGTTTTGCACACACTCCTCTCCAGTATGTGGAGGTGACAAGTAGGCAGCGCAGTGATCAGCTATGAAACAGTCCCAATTTTCAGAGAACAAACGGTCTAGCGGGGGGAATGGGCTTGGTATAGGATTGTCGATACCTAATTTGTCTTGATTTTCCAATTGCTAATGACACAAGGTATGCCTTTATAGCACTGGACAAGGACTTAAATATTCATGGAGAGGACAAGATATGAACTGGATCTCACGGCTTCTGCAGCAAGCAATTTTTGGGGCATTTTTCAGTTAACCCCTTTTTCGTCTCTGGCTGTTATTTGCCCATAAAAGGGAACATATAATTTAGATTGCATACTTTCTACATTGTAGCAAAGTTAGTTTCCTGTACTTGGCCCTTGTTAAAATACTGAATCACATTTTCCATGGCCAGTCTAATTGAAACCGGTTTGTTTCACATGTCTGACATAAGGAGACATTGCCTACAGATGTGTTTTATATACTGGCATTTTTATCATAACTCCTGGCCATTCAGTCTGGTGTATCTGGTTACTGTATGCCTAAATATAGTAGGCTTTTATTTGGATTGTTTGTTGCTTGTGTTTTCCATTACAAAACTATAAGTAAGTATCCTCTTAGCCAGCACTCTGTGTTCTATAGTTCTCTTCCACTGTTAGACACAAATCCTTCTGTCCGTCTTTCCCTTCTTAATGTCCCTGTTGGGTCTGATGTAAATATTTCTGGAGAAACTGCAATCTAGTTTAATGGCCACCTGCATTTCTGTCTCCTAAATGTGTAATAACACCCATATTTCACAATATTATTCAATGCACAATAATATACTTCTTTCTGCCTCTTAGATGCACTACTTACCATCTATTCTTATTGTCTGGGCTTAAAGAGTTATTATCGAGCATTTATGGGAAGGTCCTAGAGACAAGGTGGGGGTGATGAAGCGATAAGCACATACTTACCTACTCTCCCGCAATGTCCGGGTAGGTCTCCCGGACTCCCGGGAGAACAGACCATTCTTCGGCATGCTGACCACTTTCTAGCGCAGTGTAAGGTAAGGGGCCTCTATGACGTTATTCGCAACGTATCGTGTGATTTGGGTGCTATTCTCTGTAAAGCGCTTCACAATATGTAGGCGTTGTATAAATAACTGTTAATAAATACTGTATGCGGAATGTAACTCAGCCTGTTCTTATTCTGAACATTATATATGTTATTATTTAATTAAGGGAATGTACAATCATATTTTCATCATCTCCAGTGGACATATGTGGTGGAATTTTTGGATTCTAGAGGGTCTTCTACCTACTTCTATAGATCACTACAAGTGACATCCGTCATTTAACCTTCCCAGCAAAGCTCTCCCTAGAAATTGGATTCAAATACAGTATGTGAAGGGGCACCATAGGCTTGAGTATATCAGACCATATATCATACCGCCAATAATACTTGTTTCCCCGGATTGATCAGAGACTACAAAGCTACGGACAAAGTGGAACAGATTAGTGCTCAACATAGATCTAATTTTGGGTCTGCGTCTGGTTTCTAAGTCTGAGACGCTCTAGAGCAGGGGTCAGGGATCTTTTTTACCTTTTGCCCCAAAATATATTTAGATACTCCGATGTTACCCCCTTGATTTGAAAGGAAGGAAATCATATATTATTAATTATTGGAATTCAAAATTTTATTGAACCTATTCAAAATTTATTTGAAAGCTTCAACTTCAAAACTTCAGGTTTTGGAGAAATGATGTTGCTTCATTTTTGATACGAGAGCATCAATATTGGGGTATTTTGATGTCAGAGCAATTTGGATACAGTCTTCAGCGTCCAATCGATTTCTCTGCTTTGATTTTATGTTCGTTAGAGTGGAAAATCCTTGTTCGCAAAGGTAGGTTGTTGCAAAAGGCAGCAACTTTTTGACTGCCTCCTCGTGTGCAATTTTGATGGCTTTGCAGCTGTTGACATCCAAAAATATGACAGATCTGCTTTGTTTTCAAATGCAATACGTTCTTCATTATTGCATCGAAGCTCAAGAAGTGTCTCTGCCAACCCTTGAGGCTCTTCTGGTACAACAGCAATTTCACCTTTAAAGGGGTCTACAATCCAACTGACAGCATGTGAATCGGCAGCATTACCCCCAGGAATTAAATTTTTACCCCATTTGGGGTAATTTACCCCTGTTCCCTGACCACTGAACTAATGGGTCTGAAAATTCAGGGACTGAAGGCATAGAGAAGCAGAGAGAGGGTAATACTTACGAATGTATTGAGGCGTTTGTGAAGTTTTGGTTGTTATATATTCACATTGGTGGGTGTGTCTATTTTTTAAGGGATTGATGAAGCGGAGCGGATCTCTGGAAAGATTAGTTCACTACTAGAGTATAAAATGTAAATTGTATCATCAAATACAATAAGTAATAAAATAAGAAATAATGTTGTTCATCTTTACGTCTACTGAGCAGGGCTACCTGGCAGCTCCAACTCGATATACAGATATAGAGGCAGTGGTTGTTCTCTGTCTATGACGGCAGCCTAGCAATGGTGACTGGGCCTCAGATGAAAAAGGCGTCAGAGCAACCCGAGTATGAAGAATCTCCTCCCTTGTGTGAGCGGAGGTGTTGGTCGGTACCTCCACTGTCACACACAGCACTACCAGGGCCTCCACAGGCCTCTCTCACCCTCCTTGACCGAGAGTGAGGGTCAGTGGGCAGTAATCCAGGCCCTCTTCTCCCAGGAACCTCCATATTATGTGCAGTTCACATCTGCCTCTCTGATCACTGAGACGCCCCTAGTACCATCATAGATTCTGTAGACGTTCATAGGCCCAGAAGGCTCCACAAAATGACTGGAGGTCCTGAACAAAGCACACTCGTGCGCCTTGGTGAGCCACCCAATTAGGTCTCCACTCTGTTCTTCTGGGAATGCAGAGCACTGTTTGGGATTCAAGTTCCGGGATCGAAAGCTCACATGGGGCTTCACCAATCTGGCACGGCCCGTTCCCATGCTTAGAAGAATAGAGCTACGGCCTAAACACCAGATGAAATGGCATTGCCACAGCCCATGTAATAGCGGTAGTTTCACCACTGACAGTGGCCATCTCTGTTAGCAAACCAACAGAAAGTATTTAAAAAAACAAATAGATACAGATATACCCTGTAGAGCGTCTCATACTTAGAAACCAACCCCACAAGTGGATCTATTTTGATCACTAATCTGCTCTACCGTACAAAGAGCCAGAGGGTGCAAAGCGGATGGTATCTCTGGATCGGTGACGGGACTACCATTGGTGCAGCAGGTGCCGTGCATCAAGGCCCATGGAGATAATGGGGCGCCCTGCATGGCAGATGAGAGGGTCGGGGGCCCCAGGTCCCTCCTCCCGGGGGCCCACAACTCGCTAGTTCCACATATGCTCTGGATGCAAATCTGAGACTATGGGATAAATGTATCAAGCAGAGAGTTTTCCTGCGGGTTTGAAAAACCAATCAGATTCTAGTTATCATTTATTTAGTACATTCTACATAATGATAGCTAGAATCTGATTGGTTGCTAAAGGCAACATCTCCACTTTTCAAACCCACCATACAACTCTCAGCTTGATACATTTACCCCTATATCGTGGTACTAAGCTGGGGAGTATCTTTGAGCAAGGGACGTGTATCTATACAATGGTGGGGGGGAAATGCTTCCATTGCACATTACATAGTACAGCCTCAGACTAAGGCGGCATATGTGCTGCCAATTAAAGAGGGTGCAAGGGGGTTATGGGGCCCCTGCCTAAAATTTTGCATTGGGCTCCAGGAGCTCTAATTATACCACTACTGGTCTATGATAAATCATTGCTATATTTTTTTCACTGTACAATAACAAGACAATGCATGCTACGACATGATATATTTTTCCATCTAAACAAGGTGTTTAAAAGATTATGCACAGAGCGGAGATTAGCATGATGGCAGAATGTGATTATTAAAACGTAAAGGTCACTTGACATGAGTATCACAGCGCTTGAGTTATTTTTGTCTGTTGTGTTATGAAGCCCACACTTTGGTGAGTCATCGATTTTATTACATTTTGTGCTTTGAGAAAAAAAGGTGTTCAGACCGATGTTTAAGGCTTTAGGCTTTCAGAAGAAAATGTCTCTGCAGTAAAAACATTTCAGACTAACAGTTACAGCTTAGATTGAGAAGGTTGAGGAAATACAGAGTGGTGTCCTTCACAGTAATACCTTCTACAAGCTTTGCTGGGTATGTTGAGAGAGAACTTCACACCGGAGGTTTTGTTTACAATTTAGATGTATGACTTATATTATATAGAGGTGTGTTTGACACCACAATCTTCCTGCGTCCGTTTTGACATTGTTTGCCGTTAACGTTTTCATACCCGGATGGGTTATATAATGACCTTGTCCCTGCCAATTCAACCTTGCCTACATGTGTACTTGCAAACTTTAAAAATCTCCCTTCCAGTCAAGTGTCAAGTCCAGGAGGGCGAGGCATTGCAAATCCCATTACCCTGCAACAAAATGCTGCATTTGTGTCATTTCGCCTCGGGGGGCCGAAATGACACTACTTGGATGGGATCCGGAAGAACTACCCAAAAGTAGGCAATTATTAACATGCTGGAGATGGCTGTGAGGAAACCCTCTGGGCTGTTGTTAACATTCTAGAGCTCTTATTGGCTACAGAGTGTTCTAGATCTTCCAACTTCATCTTCGATTGTCCGTATGTCTCCAGTTTTGAAGAATGACAACAATAGGTGCTCTGATCCTGAATATGAACTTAGCCCTAACATAACTCTAGGTTGTAGAGTAGGCTAACCACTATACAGATCATTCTATTTGTGGGAGCACTATAAATATGATCCCCTCTCATTGACACATTAGGCAATCCCTACGTGGCCAGAATTGGCTAGTAGATTGTCAGTTGGGGTATATTGTAAATGAACGTAAATATGTTCAATATAAAAATATTGAGGCAGTGATCATGTTGTGTGTTCTAGTGCGGTTGGAAATTTCATTTGTTCTCCTGAAAGTTACAATTCAATAATGTTTCACAGTGCATCCCATAGCAAAATTTGGGTAGAGCGCCCAGTTTGTGAGCGTTCCCGGGACCCTTCACCCCCAGGCCCTGCAGCAGCCTCACTCCTTGCAGTTGTGACATAGGCAAACCGAGGGGGGGTTCCTAATGCCTGTAAACCCCCCTCCAAGCCTGGGGCACTGTATAATTGAAGTGGCTGGACCCTGCCCCCGCTTCACACAGCTCTGCTTAAAAAGAGAGAGCTGCATGCACCTAACAGTAGTGCACGCAGCATTGCCCATGTATATTATGGGGAAAGGAAGAGTTGGAGAGCAGCCAAGCACTGTCTAATATTATAGCCACGCCCCCATGCATGCTGTTCACACCTACTGGTGGCGTGGTGTGGAAACCCCCCTCTACAAATCTTGCGTTTGCCCCTGCTGGTATATAAAAATTGAGATAACAAAATAGTAACACAACCCGACAGTTATTATTGCATTATTTGATAATGCAGCAAAGGAGAATTAGAAGACAATAGTGTCCCAACCTAAAGGGCGTGGCAATCCTTCTTTTGGATTCCCCATTGATAATAAAAGATTTTGCAAATTATTGTCATGAGCTTTTCCACTGCCTCCTGGTGGAAAATGAAAGCGCATATTAAAGTTCTTTATAACCTATCTACTTGTGAGCTATTGAATTGAGTTGAGATGTAATCAATTGAGTTTAATTTTTTTTTTTAAAAAAAGCATTTTGGTTTCTCACATTCCCCCACCCTCCCCTATGTACTACAGTAGAACTTGTCAGACAGACTAATGTTTTTACAACAATGTTTCAAAACAAATAATCTTTAGTGCAGTAGATAATTGGATCCTTGTAAATATTATTATTATTTTTATCCTTTATTTATTTAGAAGCAACAAACACTACTGCTACACAATTCCAAGAATGTTTGTTAATTCACACCTTTTACAATCTAATTTACCTTCTAGAAGCAGGCAAACACTTCCCCCGCACACGCAAACACGCTAGGGCCAGGTTTTAGTGAGAAGCCAATTAACCAACCAGTATGATTTTGTACCCACGCAGATAGCAACCCGGTAACAATCCAGCGCTGCACAGCAAGGCAACAATTCTTTATAGCAGAAAAATGAATAGTAATGTTTCTAGATCATCTTATTATCCACCGGAGAATATTTTTTTAACTTGCCTGGACATCACCTTTAAATGAACAGAAAATGCTCCATTAATGTTAATATTCATTATATGTTTATCTTTTACAGGTTCTACAGCCACAATGGATGTATCCTTATTTTTCAGAACATATCACTGCTAGTCTAACTTCCACCAGAAGATGCATTTAATGTCATTGCTGATCTCCAGATCTGATCCACCACTGTCTTCTCCTGATGGTGCCTTCACCCTCCACCATGAATGATGAGCAGAGGCTGCACAACAACGCGGTAGCTTGGCTGATATGCTCGGGGGTCTCGCTTTTAGCCAACGCCTGGGGGATTCTCAGTATAAGTGCCAAACAAAAGAAATGGAAGCCGTTGGAGTTTTTAATCTGCACGTTGGCTGGAACCCATATTCTTAATGTGGCCATACCCATCACCATGTACTCCGTGGTCCAGCTGAGGAAGCAACACTCCGATTACGAGTGGAATGAAGGGGTTTGCAAAGTGTTTGTCTCAACGTTCTACACCTTAAGCCTCGTTACTTGTTTCTCTGTCACCTCCTTGTCGTATCATCGCATGTGGATGGTCCGCTGGCCAGTGAACTACAGGTAGGTCTCTGTCAAGATGATAACAAGTAAGGTGCATCTTCTGTGGAAGCATTACAGGCTGACTATGGCACCAAGGAACTGTACCATGTGAGCGATTGATAGGTATAGGAATTAAAGTGTAGCTCTTTGTTGGCCAACAAATTGGCTTTGAAGAAGACCTCTGCCCTAAAACCATATTTCCCCAACAAAGTTCTCCTCGTGTGAATAAGGAGTTTCCCCTCTTGGAGCCTTAATGGTCCATGTAGTGTTTATAAAAGACTATCATCCACTTAACCCATTGGCACCAACCTAATGACCACAGGGGTGTTTAACTGCTAAAGTGGGAAAGTCCATAAAGCTAATGAACTCAGGTCAACATCCAAGGGACACTCTTGGTTCTGCTAGTTGGAGGGAGAGTTATTAGGAATATTATAATTATTGGTCAGGAGGTTTATTAGGAATAGTTGAATATTAAGTTATAACTAAATTAGAGCTAGTGGCAGGAAGCGTTTTTTGGGGATATATAGCCTTTAATTTGCAAATCACATCATCAAGGTGCCATCCGACCAGGATGTAGGATAGTGACCTAAGTTCCCAGGAGAACTCCCCTTTGACAATGCACAAGGTATAATGAACTTTGTGTAAATGACTCTCCACGGCTTTTTATTATTATTTCCTGACTTTCAGACCTGTATTGACATAATTTACCCTTTTTTCTGTGCCGCTCAAAAGCCCTAAAGCAGCCGTAGCCGTTTCCAACCCCCACTTTATTCTATTAGTATACTATAAAGAAATAATTAAGCTCTATATGAGCTTGCAGCTAAATGTTTACAATATGTAAATAATAAATTATTAGTACCTAAAAAATAAAAGCAATAATGTGCACAGATAGCTTAGTGCCGCTCCTTTATTTTTGCCTCCTCAGGCCGGAGCCTGTGTATCTTTACACTAAAATCCGTTCCTAATGAAATTAGGTATTTGGATTATTTTGCTGAAGGACATGTCCTGAAAAATGTAAGTGGTAACAAAGTAGCAACTCAGACATTGTACAAAGGTATTATAATCCATTGAAATATAACATTGCAGACGAGGTTTTAAGAAGCCGAATCTGGATACAATAAGCCCCTCCCATTATCCACCCCCAAACCACGCCCAGATTGCCAAACTGCTTCCATCTTCTCACGAAGCCCCCACCCACTTTCTGAGTCTAAGAATCTGGGGCCTGATTCAGTAAGGATCTTAACTTGAGAAACTTCTTATTTCAGTCTCCTGGACAAAACCATGTACAATGCAAGGGGTGCAAATAAGTTTTCTGTTTTGCACATAAGTTAAATACTGACTGTTTTTTCATGTAGTACACAAATATCAACTTTAAATTTCAGTGTACAAATAAGCTATCAAGAATTTGTGTGCTACATGAAAAAACAGTCAGTATTTAACTTATGTGCAAAACAGAATACTAATTTGCACCCATTGCATTGTAACATGGTTTTGTCCAGGAGACTGAAATAAGAAGTTTCTCAAGTTAAGATCCTTAATGAATCAGGCTCCTGGTCTGTTGGGCGGTACGAATAAAACCATTTGTTCAGAGAAGGAAAACTTGTGCTAAAAAGAGTTGCACATTTAATATAATTGCAAAGTGATCAATTCCTTTTCATAATGCAACCATTATATAGCAAAAAAAATTCTTTTTTACGATGTGGAAAAATAATTACTAAATAAATATGAGGGAATATTGGATATCCATTAATACGCCAGTATTGATCTAAACATTGCAGCGCTGCTTCCAGAGTAAATGAAGCATTAATTACATATAGTAGGTGGCTGTGTTGAATATTGGAGATTGTGTTTGGTATTGGAAAGACATTATTATATTCCTATCTTTTTCCATTAATTTGGAAATTCTAGATTAGACAGCTAAAGACTCAATATACGATTTCTCTATTGATTGTTCCAGGTTACAAGGCAGAGAAATTGAGATGGTAATGTTTTGCATGTTACAACAAATAGCATATTAATGGATGTTACAGTCATTCTATAAATAGTTACTTACATAAATTCCCATTTATAGTGGATTTTCATGATTATGTATGAGTTCTGGTGACCTAGAATGCTCATATTCCGTCTTTGACCTTCAGTTCCACAATAAATTCATGGCTGGACGCCTGGCTATTTTTCTCTTTCAAAGTACAGGGATATATATCATGCATGTATAAAGTTTTATATTATTAAATCAAGGAACATAAAAGACACATGAGAACGGCAGATGAAGAAGGTGTAGAAACTCGTCTCCTGCATGTAGTTAGAGGATTACATGACACGTGCGGAGGATTTATTCTACTGCATTAATAAAATTGCATCTCTTCCCTGCACATTTTGTAGGAATTGATTTTCCCTATGACATGGCTCTTTAGAATCATTTAAAAGTTCTTTCAAGCCTATGGAGAAAGTAGTTTGACATCTGCTTTGTCTGTTCTTAATATTACATTACTTCTAGGCAAATAATAAATATAGTTTAAGACTGAATAAGAGTAATGACGCCAAGATAAAGTGAAATTGTTGGAGGAAGAAAGAAATAAAGTGAGTGAGATAGCACCGCGTAAGAGAAGAGGTGAATAGGGATCAGTTTTAGCAAAAGTGAGAATACTGGTTAAGAAGAATGGGTAAATTATTAAGGATGAAGATGAAAATGATTTGTGATGAGAAAAGAATGATGAATAAACAGGATTAAATATTAGGATCTAAGATGCAATGATGATGAATTGATGGGAGGGTTGAATGATGAGTAAAAAAATGGTATGATGGGAGGGGAGGATGAAATGATGAGGAATAAGGTGGTATGATAGAAAGGTTGGATGGAATGATGGGGAATAAGATGGTATTATGGGATGGGAGGATGGAATGATGAGAAATAAGATGGTATGATGGAAAGGTTGGATGCAATGATGGGGAATAATGTGGTTAGATGGGAGAGGAGGATGGAATGATGAAGAATAAGGTGATATGATGGGAGTGAGGATGGAATAATGAGGAATAAGGTGGCATAATGGGAGGGGAGGATGGAATGATGAGGAATAAGGTGATATGATGGGAGTGAGTATGGAATATTGAGGAATAAGGTGGTATGATGGGAGAGGAGGATGGAATGATGAGGAATAAGATGGTATGATGGGAGTGAGTATGGAATATTGAGGAATAAGGTGGTATGATGGGAGAGGAGGATGGAATGATGAGGAATAAGATGGTATGATGGGAGAGGAGGATAGAATGATGAGGAATAAAGTGGTGTGATGGGAGAAGAGGATAGAATAATGATGAATAAGGTGGTATGATGGGAGAAGAGGATAGGATGATGAGGAATAAGGTAGTATGATGGGAGGGGAGGATGGAATAATGAGGAATAAGGTGCTATGATGGGAGTGAGTATGGAATATTGAGGAATAGGGTGGCATAATTGGAGGGGAGGATGGAATGATGAGGAATAAGATGGTATGATGGGAGAGGAGGATAGAATGATGAGGAATAAGTTGGTATGATGGGAGGGGGGGATGGAATGATGAGCAATAAGGTGGTATGATGGGAGTGAGGATGGAATAATGAGGAATAAGGTGGTATGATGGGAGTGAGGATGGAATAATGAGGAATAAGGTGGTATGATGGGAGAAGAGGATAGGATGATGAGGAATAAGTTGGTATGATGGGAGGGGGGGATGGAATGATGAGCAATAAGGTGGTATGATGGGAGGGGAGGATGGAATAATGAGGAATAAGGTGGTATGATGGGAGTGAGGATGGAATAATGAGGAATAAGGTGGTATGATGGGAGAGGAGGATAGAATGATGAGGAATAAGTTGGTATGATGGGAGGGGGGGATGGAATGATGAGCAATAAGGTGGTATGATGGGAGGGGGGGATGGAATGATGAGCAATAAGGTAGTATGATGGGAGGGGAGGATGGAATAATGAGGAATAAGGTGCTATGATGGGAGTGAGGATGGAATAATGAGGGATAAGGTGGTATGATGGGAGAGGAGGATAGAATAATGAGGAATAAGTTGGTATGATGGGAGGGGGGGATGGAATGATGAGCAATAAGGTGGTATGATGGGAGTGAGGATGGAATAATGAGGAATAAGGTGGTATGATGGGAGTGAGGATGGAATAATGAGGGATAAGGTGGTATGATGGGAGTGAGGATGGAATAATGAAGAATAAGGTGGTATGATGGGAGTGAGGATGGAATAATGAGGGATAAGGTGGTATGATGGGAGTGAGGATGGAATAATGAAGAATAAGGTGGTATGATGGGAGTGAGGATGGAATGATGAGGAATACACAGACTTTTCTTTATTAAATGAGGTTTAATATTAGAAAATACACGCAATGCTTAATGTATAACAATTAAGATAACGACACACAGTAATATAAAATTATACAAGCGAGTTTCTCACAGAAAATAAAGAGAAATACAGAAATAGAAAAAACTTAGGCAATTTACTATCTGTTGCAGAAAGAAGCAGAAATATGGACCTTTTCCCCAACACACACTGGACTCCTGTAATATGACAATAATTGATAACATACAGTGACCATGTAAACATGCCTTTCAGCACAGCCCTCCTATCCTATGAGGTAACCAGAACAGCACTTTTCACACGTGGGTGTAAATCACAGTCTATTCAGAAATAGCCAGAAATTCCTATAACTGCCATATCTTTTCTCTGACTCATCACAGAGATATCATTTCCCTTTCAGTAAACATGTCATAACTTTTCACACCACTGCATATGAAATATGTCATTATATTGGTCCAATATTCAAGAAGATCCGTGATTACTGTAGTTTCCTTATGAGTTTGGCATTTAGGTTTGACATCTGTCTTAGGCCTAAACCCACTGATGATAAACACACCTAGAGATAGCTGGAAATATGGATAACAACATTGTCTTTTTATTAGCCTAAGATATCATTGCATCTGGGGAAGAGCTGGAATTGTTTTTATTTCTATACACCCTGGACTGGACTCCAGACCACTCTAAATTATAAATAATCCAATCTGGCTAATTATACACACAGCCTGTTGACACTTCCTTGCTAAGTGACAGGACTGACACCTTCAAATATAGCATCCAGTTTAGATAAAACCAGGCAGATGTGAAAAGGTAAATTAACTTCTTGTGTGCATAATAAGCGGAGAACAAGCATCCATATGTTTTCATTTTATTAACTCGTGCTTACGTCCGAACCACTACGATACATAATATGTTGACACTATATATATATATATATATATATATAAGTGATAAGCATAGTAATACTAAAGATTAAATAATGAGCACGACAGTTCTATATATTATTATTATTCTTTATTTATATCGCGTCACAAGGTGTCCGCAGCGCCGTACAAAATACAAAAGTACAGTACGGACAGTATACAAGGGTACGACAGTACAGAGTAGAACAAGTATAGCCAAGACTTCAATATCTCCAAACATACCAAGTAGAGTGGTGTAGGAGTAGAAGAAATGGTGTTGAGACAGAAGGGAAGAGGGTCCTGCTCATAAGAGCTTACATACTAAGGGGAGGTGAAACGGACAGCAGGCACAAGGGGAGTCAGTAGAGGGGTTCAAATACAAGAGGAGACAGGAAAGTGGAAGGTGATGAGAACGATATGGTTATGTGGATGATTGGTAGGCCTTAAGGAACAGATGGGTTTTGAGAGCCCGTTTGAAGAAGCCAAGATTAGGGGACAGGCGCATGAAGAGAGGGAGGTTGTTCCAGTGAAGGGGGGCAGCACGGGAGAAGTCTTATATATATATATATATTTGTGTATGGGTGAAATGAAGGGCGGGATAAGAAAAAATGGGGAGTGGGAGGTGACACCCCATCTACATTTTATTACCTTTGTGCTTAGTTTAATCACTATAGAATTGTAATATGCTAATGTAATTATTCTTCATATACTGATTTTTTCATGCCTAGGTTGAGCAATACCAAGAAGCAAGCGGTGCACACCGTGATGGGAATATGGATGGTATCTTTCATCCTCTCCACCTTACCTGCAGTTGGATGGCACAATCCCACCCAGAGGTTCTACGCCGGAGACTGCCGTTTCATTGTCACTGAGATCGGACTGGGTTTCGGGCTGTGCTTCCTCCTATTGATCAGCGGCAGCGTGGTCGTGGGGGTGGTCTGCATCGGTATCTCCCTTTTCCAGACATTTTCTATACAAACCGGGCAGAATATTGACAAAAATAAATTTAATGTGCCCACTATTGTGGTGGAGGATGCTCACGGGAAGAGGAGGTCATCCATTGATGGATCTGAGCCCATTAAGACTTCACTTCAAATCACCTATTTGATCTCTGGGATTGTATTTATATATGACTTTCTAATGGGATTCCCTATATTGGTAAGTACTATCTGTATGTAATTATGAAAGAGAATATATATGAAATGATCTGAAACAGGCCAGGCCATGTCTATCTAAAGTGCTTGACGTTGATATCACACAGTCAGATTTGAGGGGCCTCCATCATATTAGAGATGTTCACCTCCACCAGAGCCATAGGCAAACCGAGGGGGAGGGGGGGGGGTTCCTATTGCCTGGAAACCCCCCTCTAAGCCTGGGGCACTGTATAATTGAGGTGGCTGGACCCTGCCCTCGCTTCACACGGCTCTGCTTCAAAAGAGAGCTGCATGCACCTAACAGTAGTGCACGCAGCATTGTCCATGTATATTATAGGGACAGGATGAGTTGGAGAGCAGCCAAGCACTGTCTAATATCACACCCACTGGCGGCGTGGTGTGGAAACCCCCCTCTACAAATCCTGCGTTTGCCCCTGAGAGCCTACGCTCAATGTCTCTGCTGGACAGCCTGTGGTAGTTCGTACCTGCCAACAGATTTTCCCGGGGCAGTCGCAGGAGGTGTGGCTTCCACCATGGGCGTGTCTCGGCGATGACTAGGGCATGATTTATGTGGATTGGGCTTGGTTTTTGGTGATTTGAGAGTACAGCCGAATGTGTCAATCAGGAATGTTGGCAGGGATGGAAATTCTTTCCATGAAACTCACCCATTTCTGGACGGATGGAGGAACAATAAAAAAAAAAAAAACACTGGCCTGGAAGATTCCTTTTAGTGATTATATAGTGGGCATAAATAGTATTTAAAAAAAAAAAAATAGTGCTGTGTAGAGCTTGCAGCAGCCATTTCTCACTATTTTTGAGGCTTACTTTTTACTTGAGGCCACCGTGATGTTATATATTTCACATTACTGGCAGGAATACCTGCAATTGCAAGAGAAAGAAACACCATCACTTGTTACGTTAATAAACTAAGTAGTAGCTATAGTAAAAATAACAAAATCATTGCAATTGAAATGCTGCAGTGTTCTGTGTTACTTTTCTATGAATCCACTGTCTAAGGCGTCCCTTCTTTCTCCCGTCAGCCAGACCAAACTCCCGCTCCGTTGCATGTCGCTATATTTATTTGCAATCCGATGCCCTGTGGAAGAAGTCAAGGCGCACCAGTGTACATCGATGAGCCATCAGCAGGAGGGTTTCCTTCTGTCCCTTGGTCGTTGTATATTGTAATGAGGCCCAGGGTGTTGTATAAAGGGAGCTGGTGTTTGCATATAAAGATGCCCTGTTTGCATATTAACAAAAATGTGTCTGCACACTCACTTTTCTATGTCTATATTTTGCATTGCATCATCCTTAAACCTGGCGTATAAATGTTTCCGGATTAAAGATTCGGCAATTGTCACCATCCGCTCCAAACTTGGCTTATGTAGGTGCAAATTCTATACCTTGTAGCTAACGTACTAACGTATTTCAAGTTAAAAGTGGTCGTGGGTGAAGCCGCGCTTCCTTACGAGTATGTGCGCAGCCACAATATCAGTACAACACCTCTATGCGCCCTAGAACCTACTTCATCTTTTATATTATATAACGTATTACAAGTAACTGAAAATAAGATGCTTCTCAAAACGTCGTGTTTAACTTGCTTCTGAATGCTCTCCCTGTACTGTACCCGCACGTTACCATCCCTCATCTGTCTATCCAAGTGCAGGGGGCTGAAAATTCAAATAGGCCCCTATATAGGGACACAAATTATGTGCAGTGCCTGGATTTCGAACAGTGATGCATATTTACTTTGTGCAAATCCACTTACATGCATCTGTACACCAGGAGCCATGTGTATATGTGTAAATGAAGGAGTGACTGTCTAAGTGTAAATCTTCATGTATAGCAGTAGTAGCCCATGTGTGTATACAATATATTATCTCATGTTTGACTCTAGGATTATACAGGAAGCTGAGGATTGATCCTCGAGGTCTTCCAGCTAAGGGGATTCAGCCCAGTGTGCTGTGGTCCAAACAACGATGAAATATGAATTGTATATTGGGTGACCACATGTTAAAATTGTCAACCACGTTCAAATCAACATTACATTCACTTGAACATAAAAGCTTTTCTGGCAATGATTGCACAAACTTCCACTGCGGGGAAAGAACAATGGTTATATGTTTCTGAATCCCTTCCAACTTCCTATCAAATTGCATGTTTAATTCATCCACTTTTTCCACTAACATTTTAAGTAAGATTGATAGAAATATATTATAAGTGATAGATAGTTAGATAGATAGATAGCTAGATAGATATTATAAGCGATAGTTAGAAAGATATTATAAGCAATAGATAGATAGATAATATAAGCGATAGATAGTTAGATAGAGAGAGAGAAAGATATTATAAGCGATAGATAGAAAGATATTATAAGAGATAGATAGATAGAGATAGATATTATAAGTGATAGATAGATAGATAGATAGATAGATAGATAGATAGATAGATATGAGATCAATGTAGATATGAGAGATAGATATGAGATAGATATGAGATAGATAGATAGATATGAGATAGATAGATATGAGATAGATAGATAGATAGATAGATATGAGATAGATAGATATGAGATAGATAGATATGAGATAGATATAAGATAGATATAAGATAGATAGATGATAGATAGACAGATAGATAGATAGATAGATATGAGATAGATAGATATGAGATAGATATAAGATAGATAGGTAGATATGATAGATATAGATAGATAGATAGATATGATAGATAGATAGATAGATAGATATAGATAGATAGGCCTCTACCTATAATTTGCTCTCAGCCCTGGCTATACACTATTCTGACCGTGGCCGTGCAGTCAAAGTTCGTTCTCCGTCTCAAACTCCCTACAAAGTTGCCAAATACTTTTCATTTTGAAACTTGCAGTTTATTTGAACTATGCATCATAGGCACACAAAAATATCTGATCATTTTAGATGGACCCAATAGGACAGTAAAGGTAGCACTTAGCATTCATTTAATACTGCAGTGGTTTTGAAAATTGCCGTTTACCATGAACAACAAAATGTTATTATCCAGCAGTATTTATTTGCAAGTCAAACAGAAATGATGTTTTGTGAAGTCCTTAGCGCTGATGACAATCCAGAACCAAATGCAAGCTCTGTGGGTTCACGTACGTTTGCTGGTGCCTGGGGATCTCGGGACATTTAGTCATGCTCATAACCATGACGACTACAGCACTTTCTCCAAAAACTGCACACCAGGCCCCTTGTGCTTCATGCTTCAATGATGTCACCAGTTCCTAGTGAAATGACATACAATTGCTAAGCAATCTGCCAACTCATCATGGGATTCTGTAGTAAGTTAGTTTCCCCATTGTAATGCCGTGCATCCTTCATTAACCGTAGGTAATCGCAAGGCTGAGAGTGGATGGGAAAGAATTACACCCTTGTTGGTGTGTTGTAGACTTCCGTCATCTACCGCAATGGGTGAACCCTTTGCTCGTACCCCGTGTTTCTATTAGAAAGGCTTGTTTGGCACCTATCTTGGTTTTTAGTCTTTTCTTTTTAAGGGTAAATTATACAGGCCCTGTGCCAAAACAAAAATTTGCTTTTTAGGGTTGCCAAGTATAATGTAATTAACCTATTTTCATTACAGAAATCCATAGCGCCCGCTGTCCTCATAGAATTCTCCTAAGAAATGCTTTGGCATCCAGTGACTGAGTGATTATCATTAAAGAGATTCTTGAAGAACATTTGCATAAATATGCTCTTTAAAGTTGACATGGCAACAATTTCATTACTATTTGATTGTATTTAGGTGGACCCGTTATATTCATTTAAAATCACACTATTGCCTTTAAAACCACAAAATAAGAATTTTTAAAAGTCAGTTATTGCTGGAGTAATTACATGAGCTACCTCTGTTTTTAAACCATTGGGGGGAATTGACATTACTTCAACATCACAGATTTTCCTATGAGGTGCGTGACACTTGTTTCAAATTCCTGCTGATATATTATTACAGATATATGTCTCTTTCTTTGATTAAATTCATTGTGTTAACTTGTTTGTGAGATTAAGGGTGTTGTGCGGCCCCTATGAAGGTTAGAGGGCTGCCCATGTGGCCCCTGAAGTGTATCACATTGCCTATCACTGGTTTAGATTAGATGAAATCAAACGTCTGGTTGTTGTCGGCTAGAGAAGCTTTTTAATTGATTGCATAACTTTTGTAGAACTTTTTTATGAATGTAACAAAGGATCTTCATTTATAGATGCTTGATGCACAAGTTATTGTATATTGAGCTGAGCCACTTGAATGGTTTTCACCCCCTCCCAATTTGAGGTTTCAGGATGTGTCAGTATGAATAGAAATAACTAGTCTACCCAAATAAGTTTTAAATCGTTTTTAATGGGACATTTGGATGCACTGAGTCTTCCTGTTGTAAAAACTGCAGCGACTGTCTTCCTATAAGTGGTGCAGTTCATTTCCTGGCATTAAGTAAAGATCAGGGGCACCAAATAGAGATCCCTACCTATTATCTACATGAGAGGGTTAGGACATGGGGTGTACTTCTGTTACCTGTTACTTTGTTCATACACAGCAAAGTACAGCAGCTACAATGCAAGGAAGTAACTTATAATGTCCATGTTACATCATGTTAGACAACATTCTTTTCTATTGTCATGACAACAGCCTTGCGCATACTATACTGAACTGTAAATTCCGAACATTCCATTCTATCGTCATGACAACAGTCTTGCTTACACTATACTGAACTGTTATTTCTGAGCATTCCATTCTATCGTCAAGGCAACAGCCTTGCTCATACTATACTGAACAGTAAGGCCGAATATTCTATTCTATCGTCATTTCAACAGCCCTGCTCATACTATACTGAACTGTTATTTACGAAGATTCCATTCTATCGTCATGACAACAGCCTTGCTTATACTATACTGAACAGTAAGGCCGAATATTCTATTCTATCGTCATGTCAACAGCCCTGCTCATACTATACCGAACTGTTATTTACGAACATTCCATTCTATCGTCATGACAACAGCCTTGCTCATACTATACTAAACAGTAAGGACGAACATTCTATTATATCGTCAAGACAACAGCCTTGCTCATACTATACTGAACTGAACAGTTATTTCCAAACATTCTATTCTATCGTCATGGCAACAGCCTTGCTCTCACTATACTAAACAGTAAGGCCAAACATTCTATTCTATCGTCAAGACAACAGCCTTGTTCATACTATACTGAACTGAACAGTTATTTACGAACATTCTATTCTATCGTCATGGCAACAGCCTTGTGCATAATATACTGAACAGTTATTTCCGAACATTTAATTCCATCGTCATGACAACAGCCTTGCGCATACTATACTGAACAGTTATTTCCGAACATTCTATTCTATCGTCATGGCAACAGCCTTGCGCATACTATACTAAACAGTTATTTCCGAACATTCTATTTTATCGTCATGGCAACAGCCTTGCGCATACTATACTGAACAGTAAGGCCAAACATTTCATTCTACCCTCATGACAACAGCCTTGCTCATACTAAACTGAACAGTAAGGCTGAACACTCTATTCTATCGTCAAGACAACAGCCTTGCTCTTACTATACTGAAGTTATTTCTGAACATTCTATACTATCATGGCAACAAGCTTGCGCATACTATACTGAACCGTTATTTCCGAACATTCTTTTCTATCGTCATGGCAACAGCCTTGCTCATACTATACTAAACAGTAAGGCCGAACATTCTATGCTATCGTCAAGACAACAGCCTTGCTCATACTATACTGAACAGCAAGGCCGAACACTCTATTCTATCGTCAAGACAACAGCCTTGCTCATACTATTCTGAACAGTTATTTCCGAACATTCTATTCTATCATCATGGCAACAGCCCTGCTCATACTATAACGAACTGTTATTTACGAGCATTCCATTCTATCGTCATGACAACAGCCTTGCTCATACTATAATGAACAGTTTTTACTGAACATTCTATTCCAGCGCCATGACAACAGCCTTGCTCTCACTATACTAAACAATAAGGCCAAACATTCTATTCTGTTGTCAAGACAACAGCCTTGCGCATACTATACTGAACAGTTATTTCCTAACATTCTATTCTATCGTCACGGCAACAGCCTTGCTCTCACTATACTAAACAGTAAGGCTGAGCATTCTATTCTATCGTCATGAACCCAGTCTTGCTCATAGTATACTGAACAGTAAGGCTTTACATCAGTTAGAAGGCTGCCCTCATATTCATATAGATTCTCCTGCCAGCTCACTCTCCATATCTAACCGTGTACAAGCACAAATGTAAATATTTAACCCTGTGCCTGGGCGTGACTGCAGGTCCCTAGCAGAACTTAGTTCATTGTTAACTCTAGGATCATTTTTATTCCTAGTAAAACTGTATAGACCTCAACAACACTTAACAAGGGATTACAACACAATAGGTCTTATCGGATTTTAGGGAAACCCTTTTAAAGTCCAGATTAACCTGTCGATTTTATGTGATGTTTCTTACAGTTTGTGACTGCGGCTCAGGCTTGCTAATCTTTTACTAAATGCTCTGATGGAATCAGTTTGTGTTACACAGCCTGTCTCTAATTCTGCCAGCTGCTTTCTTTGGATTATGACTGATTTAGATCCCTTGTCATTCATTTGTGTCTTGGCATCCGGGCCATCAATTTACAGATTGGATATTAACCATAATATTTACCAAAGTCATTTCCTGTAAAGTACCACATGCATTCCCTACAGTAACATCAACTCCGCCGCTTCCAGACACAGCAAACAGACGAAGTCACATACTGGGAATATAGGTTTGTATTTATTATAATGTTCTTTATAGGTCATCTGTTTAATGTGTTATCTGTTTGAAAAGTACCAGACAATCCATCACTCACTGCTCCCACATACTCGCCAACATTCCATTCATGTTGTCCAACGGAAAGCGTTACTGTCCCGTGACTGTTGGCAGGTATGTCTTCGGACTTTTGCGGTGATTCACATGATTCCAAACAGCTGATTATCCAGTACAAGAAAAATACAGTTTTTTAAGTCATCCGCAAAAGCAAAACAGTGAATAGGATTGTGTTGTTGTTGTTGGTGTTTCTATACCATCACAGTACGTTTGTTGACCAGATGGATATAATAATGGTTACGGTATCTTATATTGGTTGACAACTATATACGTAAAAGACTGGACCACATTCACCCCCATTGCGGTCTCTATAATTTATTCATCATATCATATCATATCATTGGGCAGCACGGTGGCTCAGTGGTTAGCATTTCTGCCTTACAGCACTGGGGTCATGAGTTCAATTCCCCAACATGGCCTTCTCTGTGTGGAGTTTGTATGTTCTCCCCGTGTTTGTGTGGGTTTTCTCCGGGTGCTCCGGTTTCCTCCCACACTCCAAAAACATACTGGTAGGTTAATTGGCTGGTAACAAATTGACCCTAGTCTGTGTCTGTGTGTGAATATTAGGGAATTTAGACTGTAAGCTCCAATGGGGCAGGGACTGATGTGAGTGAGTTCTCTGTACAGTGCTGCGGAATTAGTGGCGCTATATAAATAAATGGCGCTATATAAATAAATGGCGATGATGATATGTAAACTGAGCAAACCTTACTAACTGTGCCTGCCGGCAGAGGTATAATTAGGTATTTTCGCACCCTGAGCACAGTTTTGTAATTACACCCCCTTTGGAAAATTTTATATCATGTCCCCTTCTCACCATGTCACACCTGCTTTTAACTATTTCATACCCCTCTTTCACTATACTGTGTTACGACAACAGTGTCTCTACCCACTATGCAGTTATCCATGTGTAGAGGAAAAAATATACTGAGAACTATAAATTCATTTTTGCTGCTTCATTACCAACCACATTGCATATATCCACACTGCACTTTTTCTAATTAAATCTATTTTATTTTACTTCTGCCTCCATTTCCTCGTTTTTTTTTCCAGTATGATATTGCTCCGCCCTTGCCCACTTCTTTTGTCTGTGCCCCAGGCTCCTGCCTCTGCTGCCCGTCCCTCGTTCCTGCCCTGCCTGATAGTCACTATGGATAGTGTCAATATCATAGTTATCATTGTGATGATTATGGACCCAACAATTATAAGAAGCTATCCTGCTGCTGGCTATACATGTTATAGAGGTCATAGATGATATGTTGGTGACTGTGGTTTGTTGTAGAGATAAAGACTCACAACCTCGATAACATTGATAGCTATCAATAGACTCCTTGTACCATCAATGTGGAGCCACATTTAGTAAGAAATCTGAAATTCTCCCCTTATATTTTTATTTTCCTTTGTATTTGAGTGATGCAAATATTAAGTGTTAACCGTTTAAATTTTCTTCTTATAGGACGTTACCTAGTTTATATAACGGTGCTAGTTAGTCTGCTTATAGTGCTCATCGTTGAGTAGAGGTGCCATTGTTTGTCACCTCTACATCGTAATATGTTTATCTTCCCCTAGCACTCTCCTGTTAATCTTACTGCAGCGTGATAATTCTCTCACAATACTATAGCTTGGGGACATATTGGGAGAAGGGTATGATATTACTAGGGAGGGGGGTGTCCAGGACGGGAAGGATTAAATATGACAAAAGAGCAGTTCATATAAGACATGTCTATCATATAGCCTATGTTAATATAAAGCTATTTCTGTGCACAATTAAACAAAGTTAATTGGGTTACAGTCTCTTCAGGTTATCACAATATATGTACTGTACCATGGTGTCTATACCCCTCTATACCCCATAGCTGCACTGGTCTACGGCAATTTATTTGTTTAAATTCATGTCCTCCAACGGATAACAGGATGATCATGAGGAGGCCTTAGACACATGGGCATTAATCTTAATTTAAAATGATCAGCTTCTTCTGCAGCATTAAAGGTTAAAAGCTTTGCAGAGAACTGCAACACTGTTACAACAATGTACAACCAAAGTCTTAGAAGCTTGTAGTGAATAGATAGAAGAGCACAGACTAGAACCTTTTCAAAGTGAGTAGATACGTGTAAAGTGGAATGTCCATCTCACAAGTAGATATGTTAGAAACTATTTTCTTTTCCTTTTTTTTGCAATTTTGTCTAGCAGGAAAAAAGGCCGCAATAATTTGTAAATCATCTTATTATCAGTTGGGGGCAATATTATTGTGTGATTTTCCCATTTAATTTAAAATATGTCCTTCCTAAAATAAATCTAATACAAGTTTCCATTCTTATTGGAGCCATTTGCATGGAGGTTGTCAGTTAATACACAGCCACTACAACATTTCTTTTAAACCATTTTTCATTTAGAAATGCTGATTCCCGGCGCTTTCGAGTAATTTTTTAAAACGGCACTTTTTTTAAAGACAGAGCCCATCGGGTGTTCAGACATTAGAAGGACCCAACAGAGAGGTGGATAATTAGAGCAGAGTCACGTCTTCTTATATTTGTTACCTAACTTCAGCCACCATCACAGGCAAACCGAGGGGGGGGGTTCCTTAGTGCCTGTGAACCCCCCTCCAAGCCTGGGGCACTGTATAATTAAGGTGGCTGAACCCTGCCCCCCGCTTCACACCGCTCTGCTTGAAAAGGGAGAGCTGCGTGCACCTAACAGTAGTGTACGTAGCATTGCCCATGTATATTATGGGGATAGGAAGAGTTGGAGAGCAGCCAAGCACTGTCTAAAATTATAGCCACGCCCCCATTCATGCTGGTCACACCCACTGGCGGCGTGGTTTGGAAACCCCCCACCACAAATCCTGCGTTTACCCCTGAGCAAACAAACCACAAATCTTTGTAGATTTTACCCAAAATAACCTAGTCCAGGTCAACATTGATTTGGGATCAATCAGACGTCAATAGAGCCTGTCTAGAACTCATGTTTTCCAATATTCACAATCTTCCAGTATGTGTGGCCATCAGCCAAGCAAGCAACCAGATCTGTCCAATTAGGTGACCTAGTCTGAAGCCAAATTAGACGCAAAGATCTGAGCGACCGTATATCAGTAGATTTAGGCTTTGCTTTATAGATTAAGTGATAGGTGCCTTTCACACCACCCCCACATGTGAAGGATTTAAATGACGTAAACATTATTTATTCTATATTCCTTTTGGATATTTGGTTGGAATGGACTAAGGGGTATATTCACTAAACTGCGGGTTTCCAAAAGTAGAGATGTTGCCTATAGCAACCAATCAGATTCTAGCTTTCCTTTACTTAGTACATTCTACAAAATGACAGCTAGAATCTGATTGGTTGCTATAGGCAACATCTCCACTTTTGCAAACCCGCAGTTTAGTAAATATACCCCTAAATGTTATCCAACGCGGAACATTTAGGAAGATTCACTTTCACCTATACACCACCCATGAAAGTGCAGACGGTCACACCATCATGTGGGTGTTATAAATAAAGGTCTTTTTGATTGAGATGCATCTTCGAATTTATAGATAGAAATAAAATTTAGATTATTTTTTTTGTGAAAAATGTATAGGTGAAAAGTTCATCTGAAATTCGGCTGCAGACAGGATTTTCTGTACTTGTTATAAAGATATTCTACAAACTGGTGTATTAATAAAAGAGGGATAAAAACTTATCCAATCTTTAACGTCTTGTGTCTATAGCCAGATTTGGAATAGATAAAGGTTGCATTTGCCTAGAACTTTTTAATTCTATTTTACAGTTATACAGGTGATATAACAAGTATTCATCCTATCCCCATAGTCACATTTCACAGTCTGCATTTATTTGAGAATGGTTTATATTTAAGCCACTGTAATGTGGATTTTGCTTTGGGTTATTGTCCTACTGAAATGTAAGTGTTCTCCAAGCTTCTCTCTCTCTGTGGGGTATATTAAAAGTGTTTCAAATCTTTTATGATTCCCCTTATTGATTCTTTTCAATAACCATTTCTTGGATTTGCTTTGAATATTCTTTGGTCTTCATGAGGAAGCTCTTAATTGGAAGTGCCCTTCCAAACAACAGCTGTGTAACCTCTCACAGGTGTATTCATTTTGAAATATGCCCTAGGTGGACTCCAATCTATTAGTTATATGACCGCTGAAGACAGCGAGTTGCACTAGTTTTTATTTACGTGTACCTTTGCAAAAGGCATGACTATTTATATAACAACTATTGCCTGTTTATTATTTGTAATGAATTAAATAACAATATTTACAGTTGTTTTTTGTGTGACATAACAGAGTATTTTGTTTTGATCAGTGGTAAGAAATCCCCAAATAAATCCATTTTGATTCCAATATTTAGGAAAGTAAAAAGGGAAAAATTTCAAAGGGGTGAATATTTTTAAAGCCACTATATTTGCCTATATTTATAGCATACATTCATTGTGCAGACTACTATACGAATTGAAATGTCAAGATAAAATATCATCTATATGCTCATCAGAGAGCGCCATCTAGTGGCTGAAGTATGCATACTCACCGTATGCATCCGTATCATTGGATTGCAATTTTGCTTGTCCCATATAAGCCAGGAATAGGACCACATTACTATATTCGCAAGTAGAAAAATGGCAAAAGTTTTACTGTGCTCCTAATCCACCCATAACATGTCCAAATCCATGTCCTACAGACCAAGGACCTCAATAAACTGAGATAGGAAGAAAACTTGGGTGAGACTCTCAGCCCTGAGGTCCCGAATACACAAAAGAGTGGGTATAACCATTTTTGCGTTGGTACCTGGTACCATCTAGACTTGGCACCATTTATCCCAACACTTCATCTTCCTGCGGGCGTAACTCTGGGACGGAGGACACCCTGTCCATAGCAGGTGGAATTATCCCAAACTTGAGAAATGTCTGTAGAGAAGTCTCCACCTGCTTATTACACAAGTACAGCTGTCACATAATAATAACTCTTATTACCTCCTTTCTCATCCAGTCACTGACATTTCCAAACACACACAAAAGTTAATTGGACTTATCCTTTTAGTAGCAAGGGGCCTAATTGCTTTTAACTGGAACAAAATTGACCCTTCACCACCAATCAAGCCCCTGGATATCTTATTATGCTGATAACCCATCGTCCGCCAATTAACTCTGTTTTTCTTTTTAATTTCCTTCTCGTGATTATCACGTTTGCTATTCACTGACAGCCCAGTTCCCCTCCCTCTGTTCTTCTTTACTAACATGCCCAGACATATCACCACCCAAAACTATATATTCAATTCTTTGTTCCTTCTCAGACTCACTCTCACCCTATTGCTCTATGTTATACTATGATTTACAACTTTTTCTTGTGCGTATTGTATTCTCTGATGCAATGTAATACCATACTTGCCAACTTTCTGTGATTGCCTTCCGGGAGCTGCCGTGGAGGAAGTGGGCGTGCGGGGGGCGGGGCTCCAAAATCACATCATTTTTGACCCCAACCACCCCCCCCCCCCCACCCCCATGACTTAATGACGCAAATGCGTAATGTTACAGCGGGGGGGCAGGGCCAAATTCAGCGATTTCCAGAGAATCCCAGTATTTTGGCCCTAGTCTGTGAAACTCACCTGAAATGCGGGAGTCTCCCGGGAGAGTCCACAAGTATGTGTAATACTTATCTGCTAATTGAGCATTGTACACTCAAACCCGGCCTCCCTCTTCCTCTGTGCCCCCCCCCCCCCCCCCCCATCCTCATTTCCCTCTCCCATCCTTCTTATTCTTTTGGTAACAATCTCATTGAATATATTTAAAAAAAAAAAATATGTATCAAAAACTCTTAAGGGTAGCAATATTCTTGACACAATGACCACCTTCAAACCCCCCTATATTATGAGCCGACAGCGACATGATTCTCTGTTCCCATCCGGTCTGCTGAATGTCAGAGGAATTGTAGATTTGTCTCCAATTCACATCTCACAGCAAGAAAATGAGATTAGTTGTACAATGTAATTTTGACATATCACAAAGATTCTTACTGGCCCAAAGAGTTTGCATTAGAGGACTTATCTCTTGTCGTCCTTATTTTAGCGAACTTCACCTAAAGCTATATATTTAGTCTTTTTTTGATTTTTGTTTTTATCTTGCATTCAGCTGTAAGTAATGCGCTGTTCTTTTTACTATACTTGATTTCTGTAGGCGGTACAAATATTTTCTGCAGCACTTTACCGTCAGGGGGACAAACAGCCTACAGTCATGGCCAAAGGTTTTGAGAATGACACAAATATTATTTTTCACAAAGTCTGCTGCCTCAGTTTTTATGATGGCAATTTGCATATACTCCAAAATATCATGAAGAGTGATCAGATTAAGTGCAATTAATTTCAAAGTACCTCTTTGCCATGACAATGAACTTTATCCCCAAAACAACATTTTACAATTGTACGACCACACCCACAAAAATATGTGGGCATGGTCGTACAATTTGGGGCGTGGCTATGAATCACTTGGCGTTCCCAGGAAACCCTCTTACAGAAAAAAAATTGCATTGTTGTGTACACCACTGAATGGTCACCAAAAATTGGGATTGTCCCACTAGAATCACAACATTTCACACACTCTCCTGCTCTCTCCTACCTGTTCTTCTCACTTTCAACACCTGTGGCTGCAGGTTTCCTTAGTTGCGGCTTGTCTGGATCCTGGAATGTTGGGAGCCCTATTTGGAAATAAAAAATGGGTAAATTTAGAAAATTACAGCCAGCCCCGGCGTTAAATCAATAGCACCCATGAGTAATAATTAGGCCTTCCTCCAGCCCCAACATTAAAATAATAGTATTCACATTTAATAAACAAACCTATTTCCCTCCCTACAAACAGCCCCAGCAATAAATTAATAGTATTTACATTTCAGAAATACACCTGTTTCCCGCAACCATCACTGACATTAAATAATTCATAGGCACATTTAATAAAGAGAACCCATTCTCCCCCACATTCAGTAACCCCTAAACCACCCCATCTTAAATTAATAATCAGCACTATAAAATTGCCCAACCATTACCCCACAAACAAAATTGCACCCATTAATTAGCCACCACCCACTACATTGCCCAAAGCCCCCTGTGCATCACATACACATTACTGTGCCCCATTATGATCGCCCTCCATGCTGCTTTTCCCCCTTCACCTGGCCCCCATCATCATTCTGTGCCATGCAGCTCCCCCCCCACTTCATCACACTGTGCCATCCTGCCCCCCCTCTCCTTCATCACTGTGCCATGCTGCCCTCCCTCTCCATCACTGTGCCATCCTGCACCCCCCTCTCCATCACTGTGCCATCCTGCACCCCCCTCTCCATCACTGTGCCATGCTGCCCCCGCTCTCCATCACTCGGTGCCTTTCTGCTGCCCCCTCCTTTTTTCCCTCATACTGTGCCTCTCTCTCTCCCCCCTTTTTCCTCATACTGTGCCTCTCTCTCTCCCCCCTTTTCCCTCATACTGTGCCTCTCTCCCCCCTTTTCCCTCATACTGTGCCTCTCTCTCCCCCCCTTTCCCCTCATACTGTGCCTCTCTCCCCCCTTTTCCCTCATACTGTGCCTCTCTCTCCCCCTTTCCCCTCATACTGTGCCTCTCTCTCTCCCCCTTTCCCCTCATACTGTGCCTCTCTCTCTCTTCCCCTTTCCCCTCATACTGTGCCTCTCTCTCTCCCCCTTTCCCCTCATACTGTGCCACTCTCTCTCTCCCCCTTTCCCCTCAAACTGTGCCTCTCTCTCTCCCCCTTTCCCCTCATACTGTGCCTCTCTCTCTCCCCCTTTTCCCCTCATACTGTGCCTCTCTCTCCCCCCCTTTTCCCTCATACTGTGCCACTCTCTCTCTCCCCCTTTCCCCTCATACTGTGCCACTCTCTCTCTCCCCCTTTCCCCTCATACTGTGCCTCTCTCTCTCCCCCTTTTCCCCTCATACTGTGCCTCTCTCTCTCCCCCTTTTCCCTTCATACTGTGCCTCTCTCTCTCTCCCTTTTCCCTTCATACTGTGCCACTCTCTCCCCCCCCTTTCCCCTCATACTGTGCCTCTCTCTCTCCCCCTTTCCCCTCATACTGTGCCTCTCTCTCTCTCTTCCCCTTTCCCCTCATATTGTGCCTCTCTCTCTACCCCTTTCCCCTCATACTGTGCCACTCTCTCTCTCCCCCTTTCCCCTCAAACTGTGCCTCTCTCTCTCCCCCATTCCCCTCATACTGTGCCTCTCTCTCTCCCCCTTTCCCCTCAAACTGTGCCTCTCTCTCTCCCCCATTCCCCTCATACTGTGCCACTCTCTCTCTCCCCCTTTCCCCTCATACTGTGCCACTCTCTCTCTCCCCCTTTCCCCTCATACTGTGCCACTCTCTCTCTCCCCCTTTCCCCTCAAACTGTGCCTCTCTCTCTCCCCCATTCCCCTCATACTGTGCCTCTCTCTCTCTCCCCCTTTCCCCTCATACTGTGCCACTCTCTCTCTCCCCCTTTCCCCTCAAACTGTGCCTCTCTCTCTCCCCCATTCCCCTCATACTGTGCCTCTCTCTCTCTCCCCCTTTCCCCTCATACTGTGCCTCTCTCTCTCCCCCTTTCCCCTCATACTGTGCCTCTCTCTCTCCCCCTTTCCCCTCATACTGTGCCTCTCTCTCTCCCCCTTTCCCTTCATACTGTGCCTCTCTCTCTACCCCTTTCCCCTCATACTGTGTCTCTCTCTCTACCCCTTTCCCCTCATACTGTGCCTCTCTCTCTCCCCCTTTCCCCTCATACTGTGCCTCTCTCTCTCCCCCTTTCCCCTCATACTGTGCCTCTCTCTCTCCCCCCCTTTCCCCTCATACTGTGCCTCTCTCTCTCTACCCCTTTCCCCTCATACTGTGCCTCTCTCTCTCTACCCCTTTCCCCTCATACTGTGCCTCTCTCTCTCCCCCTTTCCCCTCATACTGTGCCTCTCTCTCTCTCCCCCTTTCCCCTCATACTGTGCCTCTCTCTCTCCCCCTTTCCCCTCATACTGTGCCTCTCTCTCTCTTCCCCTTTCCCCTCATACTGTGCCTCTCTCTCTCCCCCTTTCCCCTCATACTGTTCCTCTCTCTCTCTCCCCCTTTCCCCTCATACTGTGCCACTCTCTCTCTCCCCCTTTCCCCTCATACTGTGCCTCTCTCTCCCCCTTTCCCCTCATACTGTGCCTCTCTCTCTCTCCCCCTTTCCCCTCATACTGTGCCTCTCTCTCTCCCCCATTCCCCTCATACTGTGCCTCTCTCTCTCTCCCCCTTTCCCCTCATACTGTGCCTCTCTCTCTCCCCCTTTCCCCTCATACTGTGCCTCTCTCTCTCCCCCTTTCCCCTCATACTGTGCCTCTCTCTCTCCCCCTTTCCCTTCATACTGTGCCTCTCTCTCTACCCCTTTCCCCTCATACTGTGTCTCTCTCTCTACCCCTTTCCCCTCATACTGTGCCTCTCTCTCTCCCCCTTTCCCCTCATACTGTGCCTCTCTCTCTCCCCCTTTCCCCTCATACTGTGCCTCTCTCTCTCCCCCCCTTTCCCCTCATACTGTGCCTCTCTCTCTCTACCCCTTTCCCCTCATACTGTGCCTCTCTCTCTCTACCCCTTTCCCCTCATACTGTGCCTCTCTCTCTCTACCCCTTTCCCCTCATACTGTGCCTCTCTCTCTCCCCCTTTCCCCTCATACTGTGCCTCTCTCTCTCTCCCCCTTTCCCCTCATACTGTGCCTCTCTCTCTCCCCCTTTCCCCTCATACTGTGCCTCTCTCTCTCTTCCCCTTTCCCCTCATACTGTGCCTCTCTCTCTCCCCCTTTCCCCTCATACTGTTCCTCTCTCTCTCTCCCCCTTTCCCCTCATACTGTGCCACTCTCTCTCTCCCCCTTTCCCCTCATACTGTGCCTCTCTCCCCCTTTCCCCTCATACTGTGCCTCTCTCTCTCCCCCTTTTCCCTTCATACTGTGCCTCTCTCTCTCTCCCTTTTCCCTTCATACTGTGCCACTCCCTCCCCCCCTTTCCCCTCATACTGTGCCACTCCCTCCCCCCCTTTCCCCTCATACTGTGCCTTTCTCTCTCCCCCTTTCCCCTCATACTGTGCCTCTCTCTCTCTTCCCCTTTCCCCTCATACTGTGCCTCTCTCTCTCTCCCCCTTTCCCCTCATACTGTGCCACTCTCTCTCCCCCTTTCCCCTCATACTGTGCCTCTCTCTCTCCCCCTTTCCCCTCATACTGTGCCTCTCTCTCTCCCCCTTTTCCCTTCATACTGTGCCACTCCCTCCCCCCCTTTCCCCTCATACTGTGCCTCTCTCTCTCCCCCTTTCCCCTCATACTGTGCCTCTCTCTCTCCCCCTTTCCCCTCATACTGTGCCTCTCTCTCTCTCCCCCTTTCCCCTCATACTGTGCCTCTCTCTCTCCCCCTTTTCCCTTCATACTGTGCCACTCCCCTCCCCCCTTTCCCCTCATACTGTGCCTCTCTCTCTCCCCCTTTCCCCTCATACTGTGCCTCTCTCTCTCCCCCTTTCCCCTCATACTGTGTGTCTCTCTCTCTCCCCCATTCCCCTCATACTGTGCCTCTCTCTCTACCCCCCCCCCCAGTTGTTCCTCACACTGTTTCTCCCTTTTTTTTTACTTACATTTGTATTAGCTGTTTTCCTCTCTTCTGTCTTCTTTCTTCCATCTTGCTCCTCTCTGGCTGCTCCTCTCTGGCTGCTCCTCACTGACGGTCACGTGTGACCTGATGACGTCAGGCCCGGCAGTCAGTGTACACAGAGCAGAGAGGAGGAGACCGGCGCCGCGATCACGTGAGTATCTTTTTTTTTTTTTTTTTTTTTAAAAAACCCTGCTCCACCCACCAACGAAGGGGCGGAGCCCCGGACCGCCATACCGCCATCTTGTCCTCTGGCATCAGCCATATCATACCCACCAAAAGTCCCAATTTTCAGAGGACAGCCCCTGTTCTTTATTTCAGACGTTCAGCTGTGAGAAGCTCCTCATACCGTGATTTATACCAGTAGCTCTTTTATATAAGCCGGTTGTTACTCTAGGTTTAAGGATCCTTTAATAAAATATGAGAAGTGTTCTGTTACGTGTTCCTTGGGGGGGAGAAGCTTTTATGATCCCATCTAACTCCAGACACTGCAAATATATATACATTTTTTACATGTTGTGTTTGTTCTTCCCAGCGGTGCTGTTGGGTCTTTAACTTATGTTTGAAAATCTTGTTTTAATCTGATGTTTGTAGTAAAAAAACGCCAATTACCAGTATATTATATCTTACTTTTACAGAACACGAGACTTGTTACAGATAGGAAAAGCAATGCTGCCCTCTTCTGTCTGAATCTAGAATTGCAACCCGGATTGCACTATTATAAAAACTACGTTTGCAAATTGAGCTCACTCATTGCATAAAATAAGGTTTCTACTAAACAATAGGGGTCATTCACTGACTGCAAGAAAATACAGACCCATACTGCTTAGTTATAGGCACAAGTGTGCCCATTTGTCTGCCTGGCACGTTTTAAGGTGCTCACATTTGAACCATTGACAGTGGGATTAATATTGGGCTGTTGAGTGCAAGGTAAATGTTGTAACCAAGGAGAGACATCTATTGGCAAAAATAAATAATGGTCCCTTGTTTTAATCTATTGTTTTGCGCTATTTGGCTGAGACCACTCCTAAGTGCTGTTAAGATGGACTGAGTGGCAATATATCCGAAAATTTGGAAGTTGTTGTAGCCAGCTAAATATTTACGTCTATACAGCGTATCACGTTTAAACCGTGGTCTATTCCAAGACAGAGTCGCTGATGATCTTTTGTAATTCCTTAAAGAATTTGGGGGTTGATAATAGGGACAGTTTGGAAGTAATGTACAAAGGATATTAAGGTTTTTTTATATAACTCTTTCTATCCATGAGCAATTTCACCAGTTATTAATGTCTAAATGAGTTTTGCTTAATATCTGGGTTGGATACTTCTAGCTTAAGGCTTCCACGCCTAATATAAAGATTATTGGATAGTGGATAACCTTGTCTTGTACCATTAGATAAGCAGTGTGATAAAGAATCATTTATCTTTAACTTGAGTTAGTATTGTTGATAAGCAGGAAGGACCCACTCCCATGTGCTCTAACAATCCAGCCATAAACTGTATCAAAAGTTTTCTAGGTATTCTCTAGTTTCTACAACAATCTTTGGAAAGTCAACAGCTTTTAAGTATGTGCCGATTGTTTTATTCAAACTTAAGGTGTATTTAACACATCATATGTTTCCTTAATACACCCTATTTCAGAGATCTTGTATTGTACTTGAAAATCAAGGGGAAAAAAATCTTGATAGTATAATTCCGTTAACCACACTGACATCCAGCCTTCCTTACTATATGAGTAATCATTATAAACAAACTGATGACAAAAGTTTGTTGTGTCAAACACACCTCTAGATGAAACCAAGTTCATCCAAGGATATTTTGGCATTTTGGAAGTCCCTCTCGTGGTTCAGGAGTGTGGAGGAATCTGCACAGCGACTAATGATATCCAAACTGTCAGAGTAACACCCCAATAGTGTAACTTATCAGCTCTGGTACCTGTGCAACAAATGGGTTATCGATCGATAGAGAAGAGACACACTCAGTTTTTTAGGGCTGAATGAGAGTCAATTCTGACTGCCCCCTAGTCAGAAAATGCAATAATTTCTAGATAACAAATGTGCCTGCGAACACATTTTTCATGTATAAATAATCAGTGTGTGCCATGGGATGTTAGCTCCTGTCTGAATTCACTGCTGTAGGGTTATATATTACTGGAGAGAATACAATAATCTGTATGTATGGGATCCAGTGCGATAACATTCGTGTTTCCTTTAACGCGCAGGTTGTAAGTTTCGCCAGCTTGAAGTTTGACAAGTCCGATGACTGGATGATCCTCGGTGTCCTCTGGTGTTCCGTAGTCCAAGCTCTTCTGCTGCCCATGTTCCTCTGGGCCTGTGATCGCTACCGGGCCGATGTGAAGGCCGTCTGGGACAAGTGTATCGCGATCATGTCCAATGACGATGAGAATGAAGGTGAGACAAGAAAGAGCAATTGGAGATAAATCGGGGGGAAAAGTGCGAACAATATAAAAGGGATGAGTATAGTCTTCTTTCTAATGGATAATGGATGACATCACGCCTCAGTGATGTCACCACTTATCAGGCTCCACCCACATAATGGCTCCTCCCACTTTGTTCAGGCTACAGGTAGACTTTAAATAGGAATTACAATGCAATATGCAAAGTGTAGCAGAGAAAGTGCTGGGGCTCTTACAAAAGATACATAGTATTACCATGGTACATAATCAAATTACAGTAGAATTTGTATTCATCTGACTGTTTACCTTATTAATCTTGTGGCTGGTAAAGCAAATAGTATCCTGCTAAATCCACTTCTCTATCTCTGCCGTCTTTGTGTTCCAGATAACAGCCCCGATGGCGGAATCCACTCTGATCTGATATACGAAAGACCCTACGACTATAATTACGGGGGTGACATTATGGCCATGGAACGCGTTACCAAGTACGACTTTTCTGCATTAGAACGGGGAATCCCGCAGATCTATCCTATGAAGGAAGCGCAGGAAGATAAAATGCACTATCTCCAGGTACAGCCATCTCTGCCGTTATATCTACCAACAAAACGCTGTATCGAAAGTTATATCAATGAGCTCAAAAGAAAATATATAAAAATAAAACCATGCCCAACTTTCACAATACCCCCTCCCCCATAGGCAAACAGAGGGGGTTTCCTAGTGCCTGGAAACCCCCTTCCAGACCTGGGTCACTGTATAATTGAGGTGGCTGGACCCTGCTCCCGCTTCACATGGCTCTGCTTGAAAAGGGAGAGCTGCGTGCACCTAACAGTAGTGCATGCAGCATTGCCCATGTATATTATGGGGATAGGGAGAGTTGGAGAGCAGCCAAGCACTGTCTAAAATTATAGCTATGCCCCCATGTATGCTGGTCACGCCCACTGGTGGCATTACTGAGCACGCTGGAAAACATGATCAGAAGGGGAATGGAGGCAGCAGGAAGCCACAGATTGAGAGTTATATAGTGGAAGGAGCAGGGTCCTCCAGCAGCACGATTATCTACTAGCCACACTAAACAATGATCCAGTCAAAGGTGATCTGTCCACTCGTCCCAAGGTTTAATTTGCTGTATCTCATACAATTTGGGCACCGTATGAGTTGCCAGGCATCCCCCCCCCCCAGTCCGGTCCCATACTGGGCTACCTTGGCTGTATCACTGGGCTACCTGCATTTTTGTTCCTTTAAACATGTTCCTAATAAGCTGCTAAGCTGAGTCACACCCCCACGGGCTAAAATCTCCCATCCAGCCCGTGCATTTATGCCTAACAAAAGGTAGTCCCACAGTACACTCACTTGTCAGCGCACCACTGCCGGTATAAATGAAATGTTCATGTCCTGGACCTAGATCTTTGCAGTTGGCCCTTAAATCTTGCCCAACAGATTTATAAAGATTTGAATGCATGATGAAAACAAATATCCAAAAATGAAAATATGATTCTATAATGTATCCACTAGAGGTTTATTGCTCCAAATGTAACAGATCACTTGCATCAGGCCTAGCCAATCTGTGGCTTTCCCGGGTGTGGGGAAACTACAATTCCCAGCATGCTTTGCTCGCTGTCGGCCGGCTATCTACTGGCAAAGCATGCTGGGCCTTGTAGTTCCACCACCCCTGGAGAGCCACAGGTTGGCCAGGCCTAACATGCACTCACTGCAGTTGATTCTGGTCTTATAATGTCTGTCCGCGATTTTCTGCATCAAATTTTCATGCTGCATTCAGTCTGGAAGTTGTATATTCTGAATGTCTCATTGTTCTGTTCTTGTTGTTATTTTTAGTATACATGATTAGTATGCTGGGCAAAATGAAGAATGGCAGAACAGAGGGATTTAACAATTTGCACGTAATAATAACTTCTATTTGTGAACATAATAGTTATTTTAAAACATTGTTTTGCTGATTTGGTTGAAAGTCAGTTTTTTTATTATTATTATTATTTTTATTTTTTTTAATTATTGCTTTATCCTTATAAGGAAACGACATTTTCTGGACTATTTGCTTGCACTTTTACTGCCCTTTTGTGTCGTGTGTTTCTTTTCTTGAAAACGTGTCTGTTGATCTATAGTAATTTCTGCTTTCTGAATTTCAGATTAGTTTGTTTTGTCCCCGTAATGATTTAATTAAAAAAGAGTCGATTTAAGTGCAACCAAACCCTTTCATCTATATTTTGTGCCCCCCATCTTCATTTAGAGCTTTATCGGGGGGCCCTGTGACCTCTCTCTTGCATTGGACACATTGACCTGATTTTATTTTGTCTTTAGGGCTATTTAGCTTATAAACTTCAATTGATTTACATGTGCGTCTTTTTTGATTTATAATCTGCATGCATTTATATACCATTATCTTATCATTTTACATCTGGCTTGGGTTACTTACCAATGGTAATTATCATAATTGTTTCCTGCAGGACACTATATGCTCACATAACAAGACTAATTTCTATAGGTAGAGGGTGCTTTGACATAACTAATATTGCACTGTAAAGTAATATTTTCAGTGGTTTTCATTTTGGAGCTGAGATTGGATAGTGTGCACCAGTACATGGTTAGCAAATTTAGGGAAATTTTCAAATTTGGGCAAATATTGCCATCTGCAGCATTTTACTGATCACTGACTATTGCTCGAATAAAGCAAAGCTCTTATTGGTTTGAACTAGAGAGCTTCCAACCACCCCCCAATTCGACTTTTGAGTTACAATTCACAATTTTGGGAAAAGTAGTTAAATATTACACAAGTTGGCTCTCATACTTATATGTCCGCTTTAAACAGGAAAAGGGTGATTTTAAACCAAGAGTTTTGAAGGTATTAACTTTGTTTCATATAGTGCTCTGTGCTGCTGGGGACCCTGCTCCTCTCACTATATAACTCTCAGTCTGTGGCTTCCTGCTGCCTCCATTCCCCTCTTCACATCATGTCACTGCTCCTGTCACATGCAGCCCTGTCCTCACTAACACATCACTCATCTTCTGATATACTCTGTGCTGCTGGGGGACCCTGCTCCTTCCACTATATAACTCTCAATCTGTGGCTTCCTGCTGCCTCCATTCCCCTCCTCACATCATGTCATTGCCCCTGTCACATGCAGCCCTGTCCTCACTAACACATCATTCATCTCCTGATATACTCTGTGCTGCTGGGGGACTCTGCTCCTTCCACTATATAACTCTCAGTGTGTGGCTTCCTGCTGCCTCCATTCCCCTCCTCATATCATGTCACTGCCACTGTCACATGCAGTCCTGTCCTCACTGACACATCACTCATCTCCTGATATACTCTGTGCTGCTGGGGGACTCTGCTCATTCCACTATATAACTCTCAGTCTGTGACTTCCTGCTGCCTCCATTCCCCTCCTCACATCATGTCACTGCCCCTGTCACATGCAGCCCTGTCCTCACTAACACAATCACACACCTAGCAGTAGATGAAAATATATAACAAAAAGCTGTTGTACCCCTAGCAAAAAGCACCATAAAATGTTCCTGGCCAAAATTAATTGAACCCCAAACATGGCTGATTGTTACTCTCATCTCTCGTTTCCACGAATTGCAAAATGCTTTGTCTGCTTCCCAAATTATTATGGGTCATTTATAGCTGCCAAATTTAATATTTTTACTATCTACAAGTACAAAGATACATTATTAACACCAAGCCATGATGTTTTATGAAGAATGCTTATTATTTACGGACAATCTGGCTGTTCCAGCGAATGAAATGATTGCCTGCGTCAATTGTTCTTGTTGGGTTTTTTTTTTTTAGGTCCCTCCGACAAGACGCTATTCCCACGATGAAACGGATATTTTTACCACGGGTCAGATCCCGGCATTCCTTCACGGCTGGGGATCTGCGGAAGATATAGCCGCCATTTCGTTCTTTACGCTGCCGAGGCGGGACAGACGCAGCAGCCTGATTATGTTCCACGATGACGCCAGCCTGCAGTATCGCAAGTGCCGTAAGTCATCCGAGAGCCTCATTTCACTGAAACACTTTACCCTGGAAGAACTATACAAAGAAGATTTTAAGTGCTTTAGCAGGGAAGAGGTGGTCACCTTCATTGACGATACTCCTCTTCCAAGTCCAAGGAAAGGTCCTATACGGTCTTCTTCTATCTCTCTTATACCGGAAACTTTACAGCACCAACATCAATCGAGTGCTCACTTCACCCTGACGGACTTTGAGCGAGAGCCGCAGGTATTGCGGAGATTCTCGTCCCATGGAAAAAGTTGTACTCTTAACGTACCCGGTCATCTCAGACCTCACGATGACCACAGACGGTTCTACACAGAAGGGCATAGGAGCAATCGTAGCAGTCACAGACACGTTCAAAAGACTGAATGTCCGAAATTGGATGAGGTAGCCTCTAAATCGAGGTCCGCTGAGCCAAGCAGCCGCCAGGCCGGTTTAGCCAATACATGGACCGAACAAGATCAAATGAACAAGATGGAGGAGAAAGGAAGCACGAACAGCTTTTTGAGTACACCATCAGCATCTTCTGGTTACATAACGTTCCATTCAGATTCCATCGGATCTACATCCTAGGAACTTTGTTGGCAACCAACGACTTACCGTACGTCAAAGTACCGTATTTCAACCAGGTTTACATCTCTCCTTTTCTTCTATGTCAATACCCAAAACTGGAAACAGCACCAAAGAAGAGAACTTGTATTTGAATAAACTCAAAACCATTCTGCTTTTCTTAGGAATGAAAAAAAAATATTCAGGAATAAAAATGCACAGAACCACGATCACTCCGTGGGTATAAAAAAAACGGCTCCATCCGTTTATTTTCTAAAACATCCAATAAGTTGTACATGGAAAATGTGTCTTAAAATGACATTATCTCTTTACATGTCATCAATAAATATTATGCATGCCTCAGTAATTCCTCCGTGCACTCTCTATAAAGGACTTTTATTATCTTCTGTTGCTGAATGAAACGTGTTCTGTGAGTTACACTGATGAATTGGTTTTATAACAAAAAGTAAAAAAAAAAAAAGCTAAAACATTGTATTTAATATGTTTGGTATTTTCTGTACTGTATTATATATCTTTTTAAAAACAATAACAATATATGTTGGAATTTCATAAATAATAATTCACATTGTTCACATCCATTGTTTTTATTCATAAACCCCCTACAGATAGTAAGATCATTTTCACACCATTGTTGTTGTTTTTTTTTCTGTTGCCTTATAGGTTAAATACACCACTTATAAGTGCTGTTTTCTCTTCTTTCTTCACCAGTGCAGGTTACTGTGTTCCATCATGCAAAGTAGTCACATTCTCACTGCTATGTTTTGTTGGTTTTTTTTTTTGGTTTTTTTTTAAACATCACATTATAAAAGTTGTCTAAAAATCCCACTAAATAGACAAAACATACTTGTAAGTGATGTATTTCAACCCAAAGGCAGCAGACTGTAAATAATAATAATATATTAATAACAATGATTTGCAAATGTTCTTATTATTAGTAACGAGATATGAATAAATTTATGTAAAGGAAAACTGTTATCCAGATCCAATTTTGTGTAATACTAAATATATTTGAATGTTGGAAACATTTTAATATGATGTAATATTTAGAGGGCTGCAATGCGCTTCCTTTTCATTAGTCTTTGCGTTTTATATCCTACATGTGTCATTGTTGCTGCCGATGTCTATGAAGAGGTTTAGTCAGCGACTAAAAGCTCTCCACAGCCAGGGGCGGGCCACTCAGACTCACCACTGTTAGGGCCGGCCGCCCCCGGATGCAGTTTATGTTGATTTTTACCCGCGGCATCTGATGACACGGGATGCAGCCGCGTCAGCGCACAGTCGGCCGCATCACATGACACGCGATGCGGACACGTCATCAATGACGCGGCCGCATCCCGTGTCATCAGATGCGGACGCCTGTGCGCCCCCCGGGCTGATATCTGCCAGCCCGCGCCTGTCCACAGCCAACAGCGTACTAAAACAGAGACACATTGGAACAAAACACTCTGGGCTAAATTTACTAAACTGCGGGTTTGAAAAAGTGGAGATATTGCCTATAGCAACCAATCAGATTCTAGTTATCATTTGTTTAGTACATTCTACAAAATGACAGCTTGAATCTGATTGGTTGCTATAGGCAACATCTCCACTTTTTCAAACCCGCAGTTTAGTAATTATACCCCTATATATAAAACAATTTGCTAAAATGCGATTTATTTATTTTTTAAATATTAAATAAGGAATGTTTAATTACATTTAATTGCTCCAACATTTCAAATAAGTGCATTTGGATAACAGTCCTCCTTTAAAAATACCAATTTTTTCTTAATGTTTGAAGAAACTCTTATGCTCCCATGGATTGGAAGGGTCGTGCATATTTTGCAATGGCTTTTTATATTGTTGATATGTTCGTTTGTTTTTAAATGATGCCTTTTGTAATGCACGTTACAAATTAATTATTAAAGGGGATCTATTTTTTTATTTAAATGACGGCCATGTCATGTAACGCGTGTAATATAATCGCGCTTTTTCCTTTTGGTCACTGCCGTTTATCTAACATTGCTGAGAGGTGCAAATCTGCAGCACCCCTATCTGCCAATCAGACGTTTGCTTTCATTGTCTAACTGGCGTAGACAGATTAAAGCTGGTTGGTGATTGGTCGCTTTGGTGTCAGTGCTGATTCACTGCTCTTTGCAATGTTATTAAGTAATCCTCACTTCGATGGAAGCTAGGTTGCAAGGGGGTGTCCTGTTATTGTATAATATACCATGCATTGTGTGATCTGCAGTATCAAAGTGACCCGTTGTTTGCCATAAACTTTATATACGTAAGGATTTTAGAAGTCCACCAGCTAAGGAAATGTTTTCCGCAGATAGATTGATGACAACAACAGCTCTGTACTGTAATTGAATGTAATCAGACAACAAAATATTCTAGCAGCGATTCCCTTTAATTTTAATGTAAAATAACAAACATTTTTTGAATGGACGTACGTACGGACGTACATGCAATTCTTGGCATTTCTACTGCATGACTATGACATGATGACTTTGTATGAAGCATGTGTGTGGGTGTTATTTTAAGAAAAAAAAAAAATTAAACATTAACATTATACACTTTTCAAGGAGCTTTGGCGCTGACTGCAGCATTTGTACTAAATGTATGGAAGCTTTTATCCAGAAACCCATTCTCTAGCATGTTCCAAAACGCAGAAAGAAAGAACATGCTGCTCCTCTGTGAATATGTCATACAAATGGGCGTAATCACCAAGTGCCTCTTTGTTCAGCCACTGTGAGGAGCACTGCTACGCAAGATAATGAGGACAGGAATTTCATTCACAAAAAAACTTCCCTCTGCACTATCTGTTATAGTCACTGTGATGAGCACTACTGCACTAGATAATGACATACACACAGACATCCCTCCGCTCCTTCTCTTACAGCCACTGTGAGGAGCACCGCTACATAAAATAATGAGGATAGGAATGTCAAACACACAGACATCTCTCTGCACCCTCTCGTATAGTCACTGTGAGGAGCACTGCTACACAAGGTCATGTCATACACGCAGACATCCCTCCACTCCTTCTCTTACAGCCACTGTGAGGAGCACTGCTACATAAAATAATGAGGATAGGAATGTCAAACACACAGACATCTCCCTGCACCCTCTCTTATAGTCACTGTGAGGAGCACTGCCACACAAGGTCATGTCATACACACAGACATCCCTCCACTCCTTCTACAGTTACTGTGAGGAGTACTGATACGTAAGATCACGAGGGAGGGAATGTCATATACTCATACATGATCCTTCAGCACTTTCTCCTAAAGTCACTGTGATGAGCACTGCTACACAAGGTATTTAGGCATAGTGCCAAATTCTGGAAATAAAAACCTTATTTGGAAAACCAGATAAGGTTCCAAAATCTTCCTATATTTACCTCTAGTTGCTGAGAAAAGCCTAATTTGCCCGTGAGTTGTTCCTCTGTTGCCCCCAGAATATAATTCTCCTTTTCAAAATCCCATTACAGCAGTGTTTCCAAAACCCAGTCCTCAGGGCTCCCTAACAGTGCAGGTTTTCAGGATCACATGTGACATAATTAGGACCACCTGTGGATCTGTTACAATGTGTCAGTCAGTAATGACTACACCTGTGCTCCAACAGGGAGATATGGAAAACCTGCACTGTTAAGGCTTCCTGAGGATAGGATTGGGGGGGGGGGGAAACCCTGTCTTACATTATATATTTACTCTATATGACTCAGGTTTCTTCCCACACTCCAAAAAATTGTTTGTAGATGTAAATACCAAATATATAGTATTTTATTATTTCAGTTCTCAATAAACGATATATATATATATATATATATATATATACATATGAATAAATAGCATAAAGAGAAACAAAATGTATAGGCACTAACGTGGGTATTCACGATAAACAGATTTAGTACACAAATCTCACTATTTTTGAAAGCGCAACAAACCCTAGCGATGAAAGCCGATCTCGCCGTGATATGGCACGACGTTACGGCAATGGCCGCCGTGGTTGAATTTAATCTTAGCTGGCTACTTGGTTGTAACAAATGTGGATCTGTACCTCAAACGAGCTTATACCAGGTTTTCATATCTCAGCCATATAACCTTGTCCCATTCGGACCTGGCTCTGTTGATCACGAATATGACTTCTCTCCTTGTGTGTGTATATAATGCAATTCTCACTAACCTGATTATCTGGACTTTCGAAATTAATGTGTATTTTAAAATACAACAATAGCACATGCCTCAGAACTGTCCTAAGATGCGTAAACAATAGAATTATGGTCAGTGAACATATCCTGGTGAGTATTGCAGTGCACTATATTATACAAGATATATTATATCTGCACATGCCAAGCAGCAGTGTCTTCTGGGAAAGTGTATTCAGATATTGGCTCCTATGTAGAGGACTGTGCCTACCAGAGGTACACCAAGGGTTTTGGGCGGCAGCAAAGTGTAGGGAGGGACTGTCTTGCTACACAAGATTAAGGGGTAGATGTAACCTTCCAAAGAACAAAAGTGGATGTGTTGCCTATAGCAGCCAATCAGGTTCTAGCTATTATTTTGTAGACTGTACTGGATAAATGATAGCTAGAATCTGATTGGTTGCTATGGGCAACATCTCCCCTTTTCCATTCTAGTAGGCTTGATGAATCTAACTATAAATTAGTAGCTTCTTCTTTGTATATCTAATAATGATAAAAGTGATAACACATAAATACAAATGTACGCGCTAGTCTGTGGATCATATTTCAGATGGCGCCTCAAGATACAGGATTACTAGACAACCTAACTGTGTACAAAGCACAAAGTATATTCATTTATGTGTTGCCACGTAGACCTTGTGCTGGGTGAGGGGTGTTTTAGAATTGATGGATAAGATGACAGCTGATTTTGTACTAGGGATCGCTCGGCTGAGGTTTAATGATTTGGGTTGATCACATGACATTAGGATTATAAATCGCTGTGGATGGATTTAAACTTTTATGTGTTCAATTGTAGATAAAACCAGAAATGGGGAAAATAGTGATGTATTGCTGGATACAAATCCCAAGGCCTCATTTAGGGTGAAAATCCACATCTTACACTTGTGTCTCCTCAACCATGGAGAGGCGGAAAGGGGCGGGAAAGAGTCCGTACCGTCAGGGCGTTTTTCACCTCAGTGTAGCATACCTCCCAACAGGTCAGTCGTTGGGAGTAGAAAATTGGGTGTGGCCATGTCTCAATGAGAACTTGATACCCCCAGAGGGCTGCTTAGCTCGGTAAAGCACTAGGGTGACTATTGGATATCTCCCTACCCCCAACATTCCCACCTGCGGGAACATGTTCCATTGGTACAGTTGGTAGGCATGGTGTAGCAGGCAACCCTAGATTTCTCCCAAAGTGCTTTGGTGTTTGGGCCAAATTGGCAGCATTTTCGGTGGGCTGTAGTTTGAACAGTCTGACAAGAAAAATTGGACAAAAGGCCGGCGTTCCTTGCTAAGTACCGAGTCGTGGAGCAGTATGCCTAATTTTACAGAGCAGTTTCATTTTGTGATTATTCAAACGTGAGGGTGTAATATTTAGCACTGCCCCTTGCTGTGCGGAGGGGTGCGTGCCTTTTTCACTTCGTAAAAGGACTTGAATTTTGCAGACTGATGGTAAACAGGTCCTGTTCTACACATAAGAAATATATGGCACCTTCTAGTGGGGAAGCACATTCTAGGGGAACATTTTTACCTAATGTAAAAAATAATTGTAACCTAATTAGGACGCTCCTGATGCCTGTTCACTCTTATAATTTATTTAAGCCATAAAGAGCTTTCTATTCCCTAGATGGCTGGTAGTAAAGTGTTAGGAGGTTGATGTGACGTTTGCACAATGCGCATATTCACGTTTTTCTGGCCTCCCCAAACACGTTACAGTGGGCTCGGCGGTCCCTCCAGGCTGCTAAACCAGATGATTGGCTGCGCTCATCCAATGTCCCCATAAATGACGTCCTCAGTGTGGGCACAATAAGTGGACACCGCTGTAGTTCTCTAGTCTGAACATGTCCCAGCTCTCAGCCGACTGACGTCTGTCAGAGGAGAACGTGAAAGCTTATTTTGTTATTCAGCCTGAATCCACCCTGTGACCCCAAGCGGGGCGTGAAATGGATTGTGGATGAGGCTGGAACCACAGAATAAAGAGCAATTTCACCCATACTGGGGCTGGTATCACTTTGTCACTTCACGCTGTGTACATCACATGCTAGTTTTACACCAATTAGATTATGCAGTGTATCCGCAATACATGGAGTACTGCAAATTAGCTGCTGGGGTCATGTGCAGTTCAGTCTGTATAGATTTTTGGTGTCTATTTTAATATCTGAATCTATATCCAAGCATACAAGAGGCACTTATTATTGTTATTATAAGGTATCATTCTGAATCTGTAGCTCAGAAACATTTGGGTTCCCCAGAATTCTGCTCCATAACCTATGATTGTTATCCAAACATTTTCAAAGCAATACAAAATATAACATTACAAACACAAAAGAGGACTCAAGAAGGACCAGTACTTATGTCAAGTCTACAGAACTATGGGGACTATGAGAAGGAATCAGGAAAGTGGGGGGGGATAGAAGAGGAGGATTGTGGTCGGGGGCTGGGTGGCAAATTTTAGCACAGGGGGAGAGACTCGTATCAGCAGCCTATTAGGAACATTTCAAAGGACAAGCATGCAGGTGACCCCAGTGGTGGATCCAGGGGAGGGGGGGGGGGGGGGGGGGGCGATCGTGGCATTCGCCCTCCCCCCCCCCTAGCAGGAGAAAGCCTACCTTTAAAACAGGTCCCTGCCACCGATCAAAACGGGAGGGGCTATGGGCCTATCGCGAGCAGAAGGTGGGGCTAAACGCGGGCCAGCCAATCAGTGGTCCCAGCCTACGATCAAAATGGGAGGGGGCGGGGACAATCATGAGCTGAAGTTGGGGATAAATGTGGACCAGCCAATCAGAGTAAAGGAGGGGCGTGATTATGCAAAATCGCGCCCTCCCCCCTCTAAACATAGAGTCTAGGTCACCCAGCCCAAGGTAGCCCACTATGGGACAGGCCGGGGGGAAGATGCCCTCCTGGCACCCAGCTCTGCCTATTGAATAATCAGACCCTGGGTGTGTTGAGCAGGACGCATCTCAGCTGATAACCATCGTCCGTTCATAACTTACCCCAGTGGTTGAGCACCTATAAGTTTCCTGCCCCCGGCTTGTCTGTCGGACTCAGTCTGCATAAGTCACATTTGCTCCAACACTTTGCTGAGCCCGTGACCCTCCGCCCTCCAGGATCTCCCCGACGGATGAAATATAAAGCTGACATGTGTGCCCATTTCACTCTTTTCCTCCTTCAATTTAAGACACTTTTACATGTTCGCCCCACTCTCAGTCTTCCCAAATTTTCTCGCCCCTTTGGAACGTACTGGAATTCATATTACTTTCTTTTAAAAGCTATGGCAAAATATAGGACAAAAGGCAAAATTGGGAGAGACATAGACCTCATGAAATTATGCACCCACAGTTCTCCAAAGTTCATACTTTCATTAAGTTATAATATAATAATAGTTATAAAAGTACTATACTCCTAGTAAGCTGTAGCATGTATCCGTGTACATATATAATTTCATATCCATTCAACAATACCCTCCTTGCAACCAGGTAAGGTGCCAGTACAGTATAAACTCCTCTCACTAAGTAGCCAAGGAAGATGACCAGTTGTATAGAAAAATATCTCACAGATATCACAAGCCCTGTGTTAGTGGAAAGGTCACAAAGGTCCATACTACGGCAGTAGAGTTGAGGGGGTGACATGCTGCCCCTTGTTTCATTATCATGTCACACTGTTAATATCCTATAAACCTGCAAAAAAAGAAAACAATGAATGATCATTTTAATTGCCAGTAGATGCATTAATTTCTTTTACAGGCTTAGTGCAGAGGATGTGACGGAGAATTCCCACCAATGACGGATGTAGCCCTAGTTATGGCCCATTGCACAGTTGGTGATTGCAGCTCGTACCCAGTGTAAAGTGGAATAGTCCATATTCACACACAGGAACTTTCCCCGATGGTGCATCAGACATCACAATGTGCACAGTGGCTTAGTGGTTAGCATTTCTGCCTCACAGCACTGGGGTCATAAGTTTGATTCCCGGCCATGGCCTTATCTGTGTGGAGTTTGTATGTTCTCCACGTGTTTGCGCGGGTTTCCTCCTGGTGCTCCGGCTTCCTCCCACACTCCAAAAACATACTGGTAGGTTAATTGGCTGCAATAAAAATTGACCCTAATCTCTCCCTCTGTCTGTCTCTGTCTATATTAGGGAATTTAGACTGTAAGCTCTTGTACAGCGCTGCGGAATTAGTGGCGCTATATAAATAAATGGTGATGATGATCAGATTCTAGCTGTCATTTATTTAGTACATTCTACAAGATGACAGCTAGAATCTGATTGGTTGCTATAGGCAACATCTCCACTTTTTCAAACCCAGAGACCTAACTTGCACACGAGCTGACATGGGAAAATTTCCTGCTAATACATTGTACTATTTTGACTGTTTTTTATTCATTATTTTTACCTTAGTATTCTATTTTTCATAAACATTTAGAATTATAAATCCTATATCTAGATAAAATTACTTTTTTTCTCTTGTATAAGCTGTTACCCTTTTAAAATCAAAAGGTAATCTTCTTAATCAGGGTGTTATTTACTATATAAATTTACTGCTTGATTTGTTGACTTTTTTTTCCCAGGATCCTGACAGCAAAGTCCATTATTTGTTGGTGCATTGTTATATATTTCTTACTGCATTGGTGTATATTCGAATAATATTAATAATAATGTGAATTCTAGTGGTATTTTCCTAAATCTGGACTAAAATCACTTTGACAGTTAAACTAGTATCTGGAATAACTTCCTGGCGTTATGGGTCTGTGTATGGGGGTGAGGAGACGTTTTAGGGTAAGTTATTCAGAGGGGAACTGAGCAATGTGTCCTCAAGAAGAAGAATTAAATCACAGTTTCTCAATGTGTTTGGCCTTTAACACTTTCGTCTAGGAAAGATACACTAACAAAAGGCGTGTTAGTTAAGGTGGCACAAAGGCGCTATTGTCTAAGTCCTAGTGACTAAACGCACTGTGAATAGGCTCCAAACTTCCACCCACTTTCCTGCACTGACGTCATTTGTGCCTAATGTCAGGGTAACAATCAGCAGCAGATGAATCCCTACATAGTCCCTGTGTTTATTCTATGGCTGACTATGACTGTACCTTCATATAGATAGTACGGAGCCTTTGTGGTGGTGGGAAGAGGGGTCCCCCTCTAGCAGTGAATAGAGGGGCTGAACACTGATTCTCCTCGCCATGAGACAGCCCAGGAAGCAGCGTTTTTACTACAGTTACACAAGAAAGAGATTTGTATGTACAAAGTCTCAGGGAAAGTGAATTTCAGGCTTTGGGAATTGGGAGATGTCTGGGAATAATAAATTGTGTTTCTAAGAGATAGATATTTATTATAGATGTTGGATATGCGTCAGATAGAGGTTAGATTTATAATAGATGATAGATGTTAGATTTATACTAGATGATAGACGTTAGATTTATACTAGATGATAGATGTTAGATTTATACTAGATGATAGATGTTAGATTTATAATAGTTGATAGATGTTAGACAGATATGATGTTGGATAGAAATGAGATAAATGTGATACATATGAGATATATTTGTAGATGGATATGATACATATATTTGATACATAAATAATAGATATGATACACAGATTTGATACATAGATAACAGATTTGGTACACAGATTTGATGCATAAATAATAGATATAATACACTGATTTGATACATAGATAATGGACATGATACATATATTTGATACATAAATAACAGATATGATGCATAGATTTGATACATAAATATATATGATACATAAATAGAGATGATACATAGATTTGATACATGGATAACAGATATGATGCACAGATTTGATACATAGATATGATACATAGATGTGATACATAAATAGATATGATACATAATTGTATATGAGTAGACACCATACAGGGATATCAGATAAATAGATCTATATAATTGATTGAAGCAAAGGGTCACAGATTAGTAAATCTATTTCTAATTCGTGTCTACCCTCATTTAATAATCCATGTGTTCCCAATATCTGTCCTCCCAGTAAATGCAATAACAAATGGATAATGAAATAGTGATATCTTGCCACAGAAGCCACTACTCGCCTATGTACATAACACGACAGCTACACCCTGTATCAGTGAATGTGTTTGGGATTTGTCAATATTTAATTCAAGCCCTTTTGTGGCACTTGCAGAAAACATCATTATGACTTTAACTCTTTAAAGAGCAACTGAACTGGGTCACCAGCCTATCAAAGCAATGCACGGAGTGCGTTTATATCTGGTGAGGGTCATACAGCCCTCTGTATGGAGTGACAGGACTGTGAAGTTTAAATGTAACTTTGTCTTTCTGCCCATTGTCTCTAAAGAGTGTTCAAAGCCTCTACACAAACCTTAGTGCCCCTTTGTCATGGTAAGCGCTGTGAAGTGGGTTAGTGGCCGGACAGATGTTTAGGGCTTCTATATGGACAATCCCCTGGCCCTCATGTATAAGAATGAAGCTGGGATTCCTTTGTCCTGATTTTTTTTATTTTTTTTAGACTTTCTCTTCCAAAGCCTAGTCACACAAAAAAAAAGCATTTACTAACAATGTAACGATAAATCTACTCTCCCCCTTTTTATTAGCTCCATTCAGTCGTTGACTAACACAATATGATGTTAATAAGCAGTACTCCTTCTGCCCCCCTTCTCACATCAGTCGGGGCTGAGAACTGGCTGCATTGTCTCCCAAACCAAACCTGAGGACTTTAAACAACTAGATGGGAACTCTATAGAAATTCTCCAGTGTTTGTTTGAGCAGAGATTATATATAGTAGAGGACACGTGCCTTTAAAAAAAACAAAAAAAAAACCCTTTACGGATATTTTAGTATTAAAAGTTTATATTGCGCACTTCTTGCGCAGAGATCGCTCCTAGATGCGTCAGAGTAGTGAATAGATCGCCTCTCACAGACAAACTTTTGCACAGGATAAAGTGAATAGACTAAGGGCGGTTCTGCAATTTTCCTCGCTACAGGCTCCTGTTTTTTAAACATTTTGTTGAATGGAATTTCCCAATCCCTCCCCCCCCCCCCCCCCCCGAACATCTCTACCCCTAAAAAATGAACATTTCCAGCTCACGTCTTTAACTTAATGCCCTTTCTACGACTCTAAAATTAAATTAAAGCATAAATCAAGATTTATGCATTCATGTCATTTATAAGAAAAGTACTGAAATATTTTGGGCCATATACCATTCGATGTAAACCAAGAAAAGGAAAATAAATTTATTTTTGTTATAAAAGTATGAGAAATTGCGTTATTGTAATGACATTATTCACAGATAACAGGAATTTTATATATATCATTTTTAAATTATGTCTTGTTGACCATTTTTTGTATGTTTGGATAAACAAATAAAACGAGAATATTACAACTAATAAATAGTAATAATTAAATAATAAAATTTAGTTATAAAAAACAAATAAAAAAAGTTCCGATAGTCCTATTAAAAGTACTTTAAATTACTGAATAGTTTTTCTATTTAATGGATAGGAATAAATGGTTTACATTATTTATTTTTTTGTAAATATGCATACACAATTTGCTAATATTGTATAAGCTATTGATTAGCTGTATACATTATTTACGTATAGTATTAGCTTATATACGGTTGTTGCTTAGCAGACATTATATAGTACAGGAATGTAGCTACATTTTTGGAAAACTATTTAGAAAATGGGGAATTAGCTAGACATGGGAACTCTGAAGATTCCTGGATAACACTGAGGGTTCTAACCTTCTGGCTTTATGTAGGTTACTTTGGAGAATGGTCTCGTATATATTTATTTTTTTAATGAAAAAGCGGGACATGTGTGTGACCTAAAGTCCGCCATACAATTCCCTCTATACTTTCTTTTAGTTCTCATGAAGTAAAACATTTAGAGACCTCTAATACCACTTATCGTGTGAGTTTGAATTATGAGGGGAGGGGGACATTTTTTAGTTAAAGTTGTTTGGTGGGAAGAAAGTGAGAGTCCTTAGAAAATCGGGACTCCTTATTTGTAGTCTTGCCTATAGAATTGCAAATGTACTGAGACGTGAGATATTGGCAAGATGCTGTGCTCTTAGGAAGCGTGAAACTGATTCAACGCATTGAAGAAACATCCCAACCTCAGAAGGAGGAGACCTCCCCCCTTCCTGGGACCATAACATTTTAATTTTAATGGAACATGTCAGCTAATTTTCCACTAGTTAATGTTAGAATGAACTTGCACTTTTATTAGATGATAGGGACAACAATTGCTTTATAAGCAGTTTGTAGCAATTATTTCTGCCACACAAAAAATATGTCCAGATCTCTGCCCGGGGGTGTCTGTTAGTCTCGGTGGAGTTGATTTATATGACGACACTTTTACCGCTATCTATTCAGAATAAGATCTTTTATAACCTTATATTTGCTATAGAAATCTGGTAAAATATCTGAGCTTTGTTTATTCTGCCCATTTAACTTATTTACTGTGTATGTTGTATAAGTGTCTCTTTAATGCTTTAGTAATCGGCTATGTTATTTCTAATATTGCGCAACTTTCAACCTGCAACAAAGAGATTTTCTTGTCTATTGTCATCTTTATTTTACCTCCTCTGACACATGTTCACTGATGGAATTTATAATGTCACGTGACACAAGTGACGTTACTAGTGTGCAAATATAACTTATATCTTACAGGAGTGACCCCGGCACTCTACAAATGTAGGTAATGACTTCTCTATTCACCCAATTATATATATATATATATATATATATATATATATATATATATTTCAGATAATGAGGGGGCAGGTGAGATACAGTAGATTGGAGGGGAAGCTGACACGGTGAGATAATTATACCACATGTGGATCTGATACAATGTGTCAGTCACTAATGACTGCACCTGTGCTCCAACACTGAGATCTGGAAAACCTGCACTGTTAGGTCTCTCTGAGGACTGGATTTAGGAAACCACTAGACTAGCACATTCTTAGGTGTACACCAACATCCTGGTTTTTATTATTATCTGAATCTAGTTTTCCTGGAACTGACTATGGTATATAGAGTGAAAACCTCAAAGTCCCGCCTGCAACCTCTCCCTTCATTATTATCAAACTTATCAGTTTTCTCCTAAAATAGGATTAATCTCCTATAACACTGAAACTAATCACTAGTGCGAGGGACACACTGTGTTGTCTTTATTGGTGTTTATTTTTGTGTACTGGAATGTCTTTATTACATTGTATTGTGTATCTGGAAGACAATATAGGACGACTCCCAACTATTGGCACATCCTAAGTACCCTTTATATTTAAGTACTTTGGCAGAAGGAAAAAGCTATTTGGCTCCTTTACTAAATGCACCATCTCCACCTCTTGGATCTCATTTAAAAGATCCTTTGTCTGCAAATCAAAATCAGGTCCTTGCGATGTAGAACTAGTGGCATTGATGTACCTGTTGCTCTAAACGTCCACAGATACCATCACATCGGCCGACAAGTCTATGAGATCTCAAAATGGCATTTGGGAAACACTTTTGGACTGTCAGAAATGACCCTTATTGTATGTATATGTGCTCTGTAACTAAGACAAAGTTATTTCTATCTTTTCAGCCATTTTCTGCTAAGGGGTGACTTAGTCACCCCTTAGCAGAAAATTCTAAAAGAGACAGGAAGTCTGACTTACTTATTAAAATCTCCCCACACAACCCTAAACTTATCGATAATATCTGCCATTGTGATCGGCCCCTGAAAGTTTTACATATATATTTTAGAATTCTATTTGTGGTTTTTATATGTAAACCAGTCTGTATCTAAAGTGCAGCGTTCCTTTAAATGAATATACCACTTAAGGTTACACATAGTTGTACATTATCCATGCAAAAATGTTTTAGAACCGGCTTATAATATACAGTGTGCAAATTTTACACAAAAATATCTGTACTAAAAATCGGTTTAATGTATTTAAACTAAAAGACTTCCTAATAGTTTTCTCTATAAACACACACTTTACACTTCGTTTCCAATTTGTTCATATTAAGATCTTTTAGCTCAACTGCGCTCAATAGGCAGCAAAGATTATCCATAACTAACTTATCAACTTCCCAGGGGACCCAGCACCACACTCCAAGTCTGTGTGGGTCCCTAAATGTTTGTCTACAAAAGGAAACCTAGCAAAGTCATTTAAAAGATAATTCCACCCCAAACCGAAAATTCAGTTTCTGTCAATTATCATATTGTGGCTTCATTAGACTCGTTAATGTGCTAAAGGACAACTATCTTGTGTGATATCTGGCCAATATTTTAGTTTTAACACAGAGATGGACAACCTGTGGCTAGCTACCTCCTGTGGAAATACAAGTACCAGCAGTCTGGCCTGTACTTAATAAGAAAACACATTACACACTTCCACAAAGTTAGTTAGAATGTTAGCATTCCGTGTGGTGGAAATTACAATTGTTTAGAGAGCAAGCTACCCCTTCTGGCACAGAAGGCATAGCTTAATTAATTAATTCATTCATTCATTCATCAATTAGTTCCCTGTGTTTTGTGTTGTATCCTTTTATGTTGTTCATTTTTCGGTTGTTGGTTTAAATTTAACTGGACCGTTCTATGTGTTACAAACAAGTTCTCAAATCTTTCCTGTGATATCTGAAGAAGCAAGACTGAACTTCTGAATACAAATAAGATTTATTTGACAATATACATAAAATGTACAGAATTTTTAAATATAACTATGTATTTAAACAATACAATTATACAAGTAAGTGTCATTTCACAGCCGTGCATCTATGATGGGTTTATACCAATTTACATATATTCTTATAAAGAACGGGTTAATTTCCCTCCAATGGAGATTAGTCTGTGTTTGGAAAACAATTCACCAAGGTCTCCAGACGTTCTGGTCTGTGCATCTGTTACCATTAGGACTCGCTATGACTGGACTGTAACTTATGGACCGTGTTGGGGAGCGGACAGTGCTGGCTGGGCTTTGAGATGATTCCTGGGGTGCTGATTTGACTTTGATGGGCTGATTGAAAGTACCAGGGTACCCAACATTTGTAGAGGGTTTGTGATCGGGTGAGAAGCTGCAAACGAAGCTGCTGCTGTCCTTGGTGCTGAAACAAGAGCCGCTGACTAGAGGCAGAGTGAGGGAGAGGTCCTGGGCCAGGCTGAGGGGCTTGGTCCCACCCGACTCCTCCGACTTTATCAGGAAGCGACTGACGCTGCTCAAGCAATTCTGGAACCCGGCCTGATACTCGGCGCTTCTGAAGACAGGGGCACCTGCTAGTTGGAGAAATACAAGGTTAGACTAATGATCGATAGGTGAGAGGGGTGATTAAATAGATCGCAAATAGATTAATAATTAGATGGACAGATCGATAGGTATGATATAGACAGCAAATAGATTGGATATAGATAGGGGATAGATAGGATATAGAATGGTTAAAGTTAGGATATAAGTTAGGGTTTATAGATAGGTAATAGGATATAGATAAGTGATAGGTTATAGATAGGGGAGATATATAGATAGGATATAGGTAGGTGATAGGATATAGGTAGTTTATAGATAGGTTATAGATAGGATATAGAGAAGTGATAAGTTATAGATAGGGGAGATATATAGATAGGATGTAGGTAGGTGATAGGAGATATATAGATTGATAATAACAGCGACGCTAATGCATTCACAATGGAACATTTACCTTGAACAGCGTTCTGAAGCGTTTTCATGTATTTCACTGTCAGTTCTAGAATATCAGCTTTTTCTAACTTGCGTTTTCGAATCTAGAAACGAACAAAATACAGTTTAATTCAGACCGTTCTATCTCCTGTATGTATTATGACACAGTTTTACCTATATTGTTAGATGCTGGGAAGAGATATGGAGAAGGTAATACTTACATTCTGTGAATAATTCTTTTCTAGAAGAGATTTCAGCTGTTCCAGGGACACGTTTATTCTGGCCCTTCTCTTCTTTTCCATTAATGGTTTGGATACCTGTAAGAGAAGAACACAATGAGCGTTATTCTGCATTGTACGTTTGCAGCTAAATAAGAACGTGTTGAGAACGGCTCCTGAATGACAGAATATATATTTACCTTCCTAAAACTGCTGGACTCCCTGAGCTCTGTGTGGGTCACCATGATGGAGAAACGGGGAGATAGGTCGTGTACCAGGGAAGGGAGCTGGTAATTGTGATGCTGCCTCTGAAGGAATGGGGATTTATACAGTCCCTTCATTTACATCTGAATACAGTACTTGACCTGTGGCCTCTGGTTGCCAAAAGACAAAGATCCACTCCAATGTTAAATCAACCGTGATCTCTTTCATAGTTCGGTGATTGAACTGAACACTGGTTTTATGGAACCTCCTGTTCAAAAGAAGTCCCGCTCTTCTCTCAAGATATGGATAGATGATAGATAGAGCGATATGATAGATCAATAAACAGATAGGAGGCAGATCGATACAAGACATAAATATTAGAGATATATATGGATAAATATATAGATCCCTATGATGGATAAATAGGAGGCAAATAGATAAGGGACAGATAGATGTTACAGAGGAGGTAAATAATAGACAGATATTAGAGAGAGCTATGACATAGATTGACAGATAAGCCGAGCTGATACAAGATATATATAGATAGATGAATAAACACATCGATATGATAGATGAATAAATAGATAGGAGGCAGATAGATGAGGAACAGATATACAGATATATATTGGAGATCTATATGGATAGATAAATAAATGGATAATGGAGAGATAAGAGGTTTTTAGATAAGAGACAGATAGATATGAGAGCGATATGACATAGACAGATTAGCCTAGTTAAACCAAGATAGATATGGATAGATAGATAAATAGATCGGCATAATAGATATATAGATAGGAGGCAGATACATAAGGAACATATATATGTGTATATATATATATATATATATATATATATATATATATATATATATATGTGTGTGTGTGTGTGTGTATATATGTGAGATGTATGGATATATAAATGGATATATAGATGATGGATAGATAAGAGACAGATATTTGAGAGAGATATAACATAGATGAGCAGAGCTGATACAAAGACAGTTGTTTTGAGGAAAAATTATAAGTTGTCTAAATATCTGTTATATGTGAAATGGTAACATTTGGACGGATGGGGATATTGTCTTAAAAATTGTAAGTAATAGTGTAACTGAGAATAATGGGATGTAACACAATGTACCAGGTCAATATTAATTAGATAAATATAAATTGCAATGTTGGGTCTATAGCTGTTGTGGATCTATGCACCAACCGTATTAGCCTAAGGCTGATAAGACAGGCTGGGACTTGTAGTCCCACAAGATCTGAGCCACAGTTGCTCTATCTGTGCTATAAAGGTTGCAGTATGCAGTAACTATTACTATATCATCCAACGCCTGTCTGTAATACCCTCCATGTAGCAGCCCCCCCAGAAGCCCCCAGCAGGTGACCCCCGCAGTGAGATGGAGATATGACCAGTCAGCAGCTAATTCAGCCCTTTCTTGGCCGGTTTCACGCTCAGCCTGACAGCGGGCTGCCCCTCTGTGGCTAATGGCCTAACAAATAAAAGCAATTTTCTGCTCCCTGTAGGTCGGAAGTAAAAGATGATGACATGTTCCTCTTCTGATGGAGACATAAGAAACAGACGATGCACTTAGCACACCCCAATGTTCACAGCTGTCCCATTCTCATTTCGTCACCATAAAATCAGATTTCCACACAATAATGACGGTCTGTATTATTACAACCTGCCAGCACTACAGCAATCCCTAACAAGGACAATGTCACATCATACTGTGGTCTGAACGTTTATGTAGTTACATAAATAAAAACTCAGAGGTGTATTCACTCGTTGGAACTTAACTCAGAACATTGTGTATTGGGCTTCAATGTACTGTAACCCATAGCAACCAGAGATGATAATAATGTTATTCTTCTAGTACAGTATATGCAGCCATATAGCACCATGTTATGAAATAACCTCATTGTAGTATAATATAACCTCACACACACATAGTTCTGATATCCTAATTTAAGTGTTCATTATGAATAAGTTGTGTGTGTGTATATATATATATATATATATATATATATATATATATATATATATATATTATATTCACAATGGAGCCTCACAGACTATCATTATGCGACAGAATACAATTGAGTTGGGGTCTGCTCTGGCCACAGTGCATTCAGTACAGGGTTGAAATGTTGCAGAGTTTACACATTAAATACAGCTGCCGTCAGTGTGGTTTCATCCATGGCTTTATTCACTTTTTTGCAAAGTGTGGAGAATTGGTAAAAATAGGACCGGACTGGAGGCGGTGCAGACATTCTCCTCGCTTCAAAATCCACTTTCTAATGTCACAGTTACTGAGAACCATTCAATAATAAAGGGGGGTTGTGTGCTACAATCGGCAAAGTGTTTGTGATGAGAGAGGGGTTTTTCGTTTTTTTTGTAAAATAGGAGGAAGGATTTTTGTCAACTCTGATTCTTTTATTTTTTATTCTAACACATCCTCAATCATTTAAAACTGCGATAAACTGTACACCTTAAAGGAAAACTACTTCTAATTCTGTTTACATAAATTGCATATATTTTTTAAACATAACAGAAACGTAGATTTTATTTTTCTATTTACTTTTTTGCGTTTAATGCCCAATTACTGTGCTGAAGTCTATAGAGATATTTTAGTCATTCATGAACAGTAAAAGCAACAGTGACATTTACACATTAGATGTTGGTGCTCCAAACAGGAGGTGTATTTTTTTTTTTTTAATATAAGTTATTAATTGGGTATTTCCTCTAGCAGGATGAGGCACCTTGTGGTTTTCTAGTTGTTGTGGAACTACTAGTCCCAGCATGTCCTCTCAGCAGAGTATGCAGTTACTGGTATAACCACAAAAGTTGGAGAGTCACGGATTTATACACGATTATTATAATTTTAATGGCATTTTTCATTTTTTATTAATGTGATAAATCGTGATCTTTAATAATATTTTGTGCTACCATGTAAACATTTGTATTTCGTGCACAGTTGGGGATTGAATGTTTTCATATATTTTTCGATTACATTTAAAGTTACCAAAATATACCTATAAAAATAGTTATGTTCCCTGCATTTAATATATATAATATACAATAAGTTAAACAATACTGCATTTTTTTGGCTGCATAAGGAGGACAAAGAGTTTAATCCATACGTTTTGCCCAATGTGGCTTCCACACATATATTACAAACTTATATCAGAACTGGACTTCTGCAGACAGAAACAATGAAGGACAAATCCTTTGTGACTGCTAGTTAATAGGTCTCATTCAGCCGTACAATTAAAGTGTGCACCTATCTGCATTAGAACAGTGAGGTGTGCAACACAACAGCACCAAATGAACAAATTAGGAGTCCTGTTGAAGTAATTTGTTATTTAATGATGGTCTCGCTGTGCGTGCAGGGGGGATTTTATTGGGCAATCGGTGATTTGCAGTTAAAAGGAACAAAACAAGTCTATGCATTCTGCAAACATCAAATACACCGTGCAGTCTATTGCCCCACAAACTGTACACTACAGACATGGCCAGCAGTCTATAGCTTTGTACAGATCTCAGAGTCTCTTTGTCAGTGACAAATTCCAGAGAGAGGGAGAGAGTCATAGAAAGATATAGGGAGACAGAGAGAGAAGGAGATAGTGATAGAAAGAGGGAAAAGTCAGGAGAGAGAGAGAGCGAGTTTTATGCTATAAATGTGTATTTTTGCAAATTCTGAATATACTTATCTTGTATTCATTGGTTGCTAATTGATCATTACATTTGCCAATGTCTATAGATCCACAGGACACTTGTTCTAATACTTTCCTACACAGGCACCATGTGTGCAGAGCCTGACACCTGATTAACCAGATAGATGACAAAATCAGATTTTTATTCTATTTTTAGAGTATTCGAAGATCTTTGCGACTCTTCTTTTGGAATATGATTTATTACAGGATAATGCCAGCCTATGGTGGCCTCTTAATTGCAATCGTGGTATCTGGCACAGCAGATTTAACTTTTTTTTAATGATGTGTTTCTGATTATATCTATCTATCTATCTATCTATCTATCTATCTATCTATCTATCTATCTATATATATATATATATATATATATTTGGTTAGAGGCTACCTGCAGCTATCCAGCTGTTGTGGAACTACAAGCCCCAGCATGCCCTCCCCCAGCCTCCACCACAGCTGGAGAGCCACAGGTTACCAAATGCCTCCACACTGAATGGATTATACATTATTCTATCTATAGCTATATGACCACTATATAGCCCCATGTGGCCCCACTCTTCCTGCCCCTCTGCCTTTCCTGTAGGCGGGATGCGCCCTTGTCCTGCTCTGCTGCAGCTTCCAGGCAGGATGACACCTCGCCCCGCGTAGCAAATTGCACAAACGCCCCCAGCTCTGCAGCTGTCTGCACGCTTGTTGGCATTGCTTACTGGCACTCTCTCCTGCCCCGGGGGCACATCCAGGTGTCTCACAGTGGAGGGGGGTGAAGGACAAATATGAAATCCATACATGCTGCCCCCTACAGGCACGCGTCAACCCCCCCCCCCTCCCCTCTTCTGGCCATACAATCAGTCCTGGAGAATTGCTATAGACTTGTAAAGTTGTTTAATGTTTTATGGCTTGGAAGGGACAAAGGGTTTCTAGGAAAACTGTATTTGAATGAATAGCTAAATAGAGACAAATGCATATAAACAGGACTTTGTGTAGAGTCGGGTGCTGAAAAGAATTAAGAGGGAGAATAGTTATAGGATTACTGTGCAAAGCCCCCTATTGTATGCCCTCTGCACAAAGGGGTCTTGCTACACTTAGAGCGCACACTTTTATCTTTCTACACGTGACATTTGACACTGGGCTACTTGAATTGCTAAATCTCTGCCATGCATAACTAACCCAATAAGCGGATCTCAAGAAAGGAAAAAGTAAAAAAAAAAAAAAGCTAATTTAACCTTTTTTTTTTGGAGGGAAAGGTGAATAATTACTTTATAAAACAACACTACCTAACTGGTTTAGAAATATTTTCTTGTTAGTAAGTAAAGTGTATTCATTTAATACAGCTAGTATATTTAGTGTATTCAATATTTGCATAGTAGAGAGATAAAGTAACAGAGAGGGGGAGGGGGTGATTATATATTGATGAAAAACCTAATTGACATTTAATGAAATGGTTCAGTCAAGTGGGTTGGAACTGTAATTGGTGCAGGGATATTAGACACCTTAATGATTGAATTTACTCTGGTATACTATAATTGGGGTGTTTCAATGGGACCCAAGACTTTCCCATTCAAACTCCAAACAGCAAGTATGATGTTATCAAAAATAAATTAAGCATAGGGTAATGGGCTGGCTGTAATGTCTATAGACACGGAGAGGTCTTGCTGTTTGTTGCTAAAACAAAATCACAGTATGAGACTTTTTGTGAATATTAATGTACTTTAGGGTGATGGTCTTGCTGTGTGTCCTAATAAAATCGTGTACACAAGTGTTCCAGAGGCGATATTAACAATTATTACAATTTCAGTGGGTGATCAAGCCTGAAAAAAAGGATGTGGAGAATGGGTCCATTGTTTAAGCACTGTCTCTGGCCAATGATTGGTTTAATACAACATCATGAATTCTTACTAGTGATTTTAGTTTTAAAAATAGTTTAGGAGCTTAAAAAGGTATTAGGAAAATCATGTTTTCGGATATATCTTTTTGCTTTTTTCTTTTTTTTGTAGGTACTCGGGCAAGCTTAGTTAATAGGGACAAAGCAAAAAAAAGAATATCAATGAGAGACTGTTACAGTTTTTTTCCTTGTTTATGCACTGAGCATTGTGTAGGGTTGCACTAAACAGCAGATTATCAATATACCCCTGCTGTGTTTTGTTTTCATTAGATTAGACTTTTAACTCTTTCATTGCCAGATCACTCAGCTTAGAGGGAACATTATTGAAACATCGCTCTTCCACCATTTGGTGTTATACACATATATTAAGAAGGTTCTCTGTGCAGGAAAAATGTACATGCAAATGTTTTATTTGTGATTAATGAAAACAAATTATCCAGACATAAAAAAATGAATCTTGTACATATAGGGTCTTATGTTATGTAGAATGCAAATTGCGTTCTTGGTGTATAATGCACTTTTTTTTTAAACCTGAGCGTGTACATAAGCCATTAAATTCAGATCTAGCATTTTGTGCGCTTACCCAGAAATAGAAAAGCGCATCATATGCCAAATACGCAATTTGCGCTCAGCTTGACATGAAACCCATATTTCTATGCATTGCCAGCACTAAGGAGAAATGATAGTTTATTAAAACAACATTAAATCATAAACTACTATGGGGCTTCTATCCAACATTTGATCAGATATTGCACCAACATTTTACTAATTTTTCGTCTCCCTTATGGTGGAAACCAGCTTTGCTAATTAGGAAGAAGGTGACGGTAGTCTTGTCAGTCAGACACTTTCAGTGAATAGAGAATGTCAGAGCTCTGACTATTACAAACTTTCAGAACCTGAAGTCATATGCCAGCTGAAGTCTTCAGTTCACAAGAAGATAGGTCAGAATCCATTTAAATATAGAGTTATCGTTTTTTTCACATCAGAAGGCAGCATAAATGTTTAGTCTTAATAATATGCACCCACCAAAGTCCTGAGACTGATCTGGGATTTTCAAATATTATAAAACCATTCAGTTGAATTAGATTTTAAGACCAATTTTTAGAACCCACCTGTTCAGAGATGCCTGCCCTTACTCTGTCTAACCGCTCCCCTTGCCCTTCTTACCCTCATCCTTCCTCCGCTCCTTACACTGCCTGGCGGTAAATGTATCAAGCTGAGAGTTTTCCAGCGGGTTTGAAAAACCAATCAGATTCTAGCTATAAATTATTTATCACATTCTACAAAATGATAGCTAGAATCTGATTGGTTGTTATAGGCAACATCTCTTTTCAAACCCGCCGGAAAACTCTCAGCTTGATACATTTACCTCCTGGTCTTCTTCATCTCTCCCTTCAGGTTTCTAGTCCTCTCTCCCTGACTCCCCACTTTGTGTTACCTGTTAGACTGCTTCATCCCGTTAGATTGTAAGCTCCCGCGACCAGGGCCCTTAAATCCTCATCTCCTCCTCCCCTTCCTTCTCTTATTACCTTTTCCTTCGGCACCCCAGCCTCATTTTTGGACCTGGACGCTAGCCCCCTGCCCTTGGTTATCCGCTACTCCCTTCGCTTCCCCATCACTAACTCTGATCCTAGTAGTTGCCCCCACAATCCTGGGCTCAGCCTTAGTTCACCCCCCACCTCTTCTCCTTCCCTGTTCCTAGTTTCACTTCTACCTCTTTGCCCTGTGCATCTGTCCTCAGCAGAGTTGATATTTTAATTGCACTTTTGTTTTTTTTTTGTTTTTTATCCTGTGCGCCCTGTTCTGTTTTTGTCCTGTACTCTAATGTAAGGCTCTAAATAAGAAATTATAAAATGTTTACTCCCACCCCATATAATCTGCCAGAAGTAGCACCAATAATACACTGTATATGGGGTTATTTTAATGTAGGTAACTATTTAACCCTAGTAGAATGTGACCCCACACGTGCATCTAAATGCCACCCGCCAATCTCTTACTACACAATACTAAGTTATTGAGCTCCAAGCCCTCCTCCCTGCACTGTAATTGTTTCAGCTGCAGGGCAGATAGCTTTAGTAACAAGCTGGTGAGCACAGCAAGCTGATTCTTTCACTCCTCTGAAACCAGTTCTTCTTCCCCGGCCACAATATGATCCAGAAATGATTTGCTGCATTGTACAGACCCCAGCGCTGCAGCCAGATCTATTGTGTGAGGGGAAAGTGAGTGACCTCCTATTGTTAAGATAACTAGAGGTCTTGTTTAGGGCAATTTGTTACCTAATGATGTTCTTCCTTGTCATAAACTGGCCTCTAAAGCCTTTCATGTGGGAGCCTTTCAATGAGGAGAGGGCTCCTTGTTATGCTGAGTCAAGTGGTCCAACAGCACAATGCAAAACACTTTGAATAACACTTTTTCAAAGGCTATTCCTACTTAAAATGACATTTTATTGCACTTCAAGTAGAACATTTGAAACAATGTATATTGTGCTCTATACCAATAAGTAGAGTGTTAGAGTGTTTCACCAGAGAGAGAGAGAGAGAGAGAGAGAGAGAGAGAGAGAGAGAGAGAGAACCTGTGTCTCTCCAGCTGTTGTTAGTCTAGTTTTTTCATCTGGCAATGCAAGCTGGGACTTGTAGTTCCACAACAGCTGGAGAGGGACAAATTACCCAAGCCTGGCTTAATATGTAAACGGCAGCTAGCCCCAAGCCTCTGGTGACAATTCAGACAGGGCAGGTACGACGTCATGGAAATATTCTCTACTGCTTGAGTTAGAGAGGTACCTGTGAAATTTTAATTTTGCGGCACACAAGGAGACAACTACGACAAATAACTGGGTTTAGTATATATGGTGCATTGATAGTGCATTACAACAGCTTCAGGTACAAACCTTTGAACACAAAGGGCTAGATTTACTAGAGATGTTGCCTATAGCAACCAATCAGATTCTAGCTGTCATTTTGTAGAATGCACTAAATAAATGACAGCTAGAATCTGATTGGTTGCTATAGGCAACATCTCCACTTTTTCAAACTCACCGTTTAGTAAATATACCCCAAAGCCTAGATACAATTTGCTGATGGGCAGCATGGTTCTCTCCATTGGGACATAATGTACTGGATCCTTCAGTTATCCATACTGGACATTGTACAGTGGCTCAAAGGCTCACCTTCCTATAAATACTGTCTTAATTCAAGCAAAAATAACACGGATCCTAAAAATGAAAGTCAGCTTATGGGACGAGAGGTGCAGCACTGTGCAACTTGTAAATAAACAACACAAAACCAGGCCTTTGCCAGGGGTAAATAATTGACAGTCACATCCTTAAAAATATAGACTGTCTTATAAATTTTGAACAGGTTTAGAAGTATCCTTTAAAGATCGTACGTTTGACCATAATTCTAGCACCTGGCTAAATTAAACGGAACATTCTGCACCAAAGAAAGAAGTTCTGCCACTATTCTGTACCATCTGGTTCATATTATAATACAATATACCCATTTAACTCCGTTTCCAGGCTTGGCAATGGACTATATAGCATAGTAGCTACTCTACATAGTCTTACAAGCTACAGGTAAGTCTGTCCATCCTGTGTTCCTGTATTGTATATTTTTTAGTTTGTGTTATTTTTAGTGTTCCTAAATTCTGGAAATGCTGCAATCTCTCCAAGTTCTACTACAGCAAGTGCTTGTGTGGTACCTCCTATTATATAGACCCAATAAAGGGCTTTCTTTATAACATATCAACCTGATTGCTAACATGTCGGGTCGTACAACAGCCGATTAGACATGCAGCCGGCTCGCATGGCTCCATCTGGTGTATAGAGAGCGCTACTTGTGGGGCACAAACTGGGAAAATTAACCGAGAAATCCAGCAATTAGCAATGGTCAGTTGTGGTGTGAAGAGATAATCTATTAGTATGTTGGGATCCTGGGTCTATTCAGGGACAATCATCCCCCCACTGCTCATTTTGGTCTCTGGTTCTTAATAAGGCACCGTGACAGCCACCTGACCTAAATGATAGACCTCTGCCAACAAGGCTGACACTCTAACAAAGGCCTGATGGCTATATCACACTCTGAAATATGAATACAGACCATTTTGCTATAACAACAAAGGATCATAAATAAAACAAACATGAAATAAAAGCATAGCAATAATTATGATAATATTTAGATAATAGCAATGCACGTTTACGTTTATGCTCAGGGGGCAGCACAGTGGCGTAGTGGTTGGCACTTCTGCCTCACAGCACTGGGGTCATAAGTTCAATTCCCAATAATGGCCTTATCTGTGTGAAGTTTGTATGTTCTCCCTGTGTTTGCGTGGGTTTCCTCCAGGTGCTCCGGTTTCCTCCCACTCTCCAAAAACATACTGGTAGGTTAATTGGCTGCTATCAAAATTGACCCTAGTGTCTCCCTCTCTGTGTGTTTGTGTGTCTATATTAGGGAATTTAGACTGTAAGCTCCAATGGACAGGGACTGATATGAATGAGTTCTCTGTACAGCGCTGCGGAATTAGTGGCGCTATATAAATAAATGATGATGATGATGCTCAGTACAGAGTACAGCGTTATTAGCATAATAGTGTCTTTGTAGATAATTCCCTGCATTTTAGATTTGTCAGATCCCTCTTTCCCCCATTTTATAATTCGATATACTCATTTAATATTTGTGGTAGAACAGGATACTTTGCAATTATTTTTATAACAACATTTTTTATTGTGTGTGACCAATAATTGTAGATCTACTCCCTTTTCAATTATCCAACTTAGGTCAGGTGTCCAACTGCTGTTGCCTGGGATGTACTTATCTTAAAAGCTGTGTGCAGGTCAGGCTTAGCCCGAAATAAAAGCCTAGCAATGATCAAGTGTAGGACTGGTCAGAAGGGAAAGTGACTTTGGTGTGAGTTGGTCAGTTTAGCATGTATTGCAATATGTGGAACTAACGATCACTGTTTTTAATACAGAGTCCAGCTCGAACAGCATAGTGTGTCTTTGGTAAGTGCAGAGGATCCCGTAGTTTATTTATATATATTTGAGTTTTAATTTATGTTTGAGTGTGTTAAATGATTTCATTTATTTGGTTACACAATTCACCTTTTCTGAGCAGGGTCGTGACCTTGAGATATAGGTTGCAAGAAATGAGGATTAACTTCTAAATCCTCCGTAAAATTGCAGCTAATGTGTCTGGTCATGGTGTGGGTGGGCTCTGGATAGAATCAGTAGCCCCCCCCATAACCTCCATTCAAGTCTCCATTCCTGGACCCTGTTCTTCTTCCTCTTAGGTCTCGCGAGTAAAACTTTTTCAACACCTCAAGAAATTCCAATTTTCTGCTTCTAATTCCCGCAGCCTCCCAATTGTAGTTTATCTTTATGTTAGGTTGACAGGGCTATTATTAAATCCACCAAAACAGCTTCATCATCGGCGAGTAATTGTACTGCTTGAACCTGGAAATCGAGAACATTTATAGACCTTCACTCTCCTATAAATAGCAAGCCCTTAAAATTAAATCTGTATATATATAACTGTTTATCTATCTAGGGCCTGATTCATTAAGGATCTTGTAAAGCGCTACGGAATTTGCTGGCGCTATATAAATAAATGTTGATGATGATGTTGGTGATGATTAAGAAACTTCTTAATTAAGTCTCCTGGGCAAAACCATGTTACAATGCAAGGGGTGCAAATTAGTTTTCTGTTTTGCACATAAGTTAAATACTGGCTGTTTTTTCATGTAGCACACAAATACTTGATAGCTTATTTGTACACTGAAATTTAAAGTTGATATTTGTGTGCTACATGAAAAAACAGTCAGTATTTAACTTATGTGCAAAACAGAAAACTAATTTGCACCCCTTGCATTGTAACATGGTTTTGTCCAGGAGACTTAAATAAGAAATTTCTTAATTTCAGATCCTTAATGAACCAGGTTCTATTCTCTATCTCTCTTTCTCCTAACCCTAATGGACTGTTTATGTAAATTATAAGGCTATTATAATTTGTTTAGGTCTGTGACCTTGACGTTATTAAAAACTGTGGGGCTGACGAGGAAGTGAGTGCCATGCCAGTTTGTGTATTGTATCTTGTGTGAATCTACACCATACTTACCTACTTTCTTCAGCTCTCTTCCGGGAGCCAGCCAGTGGAGGGGGGCGTGAGGGGGCGGGGCGGCCAAAATCGCGTCATTTCGGCCCCGCCCCCGTGACGTCATGACGCAAATTGCGTCATTTGACAGCGGGGGGCGGGGCTAAACGCCGCGATTCATCGGGAATCGCGGCGTTTGGGATCTAATTCTGCCCACTTCACTAGGAAGTGGGCACTTCCTAGTGAAGTGGGCAGAATTCGGGAGATTGCCACACTCGCCCGGGAGTCCGGGAGACTCTCGCAAAATGCGGGAGTCTCCCGGACATTCCGGGAGAGTTGGCAAGTATGATCTACACTGGGCATCATAGGCAAACCGAGAGGGTGGGGGGGGGGGGCTTGGGGAGTTTCCTAGTGCCTGGAAACCCCCCTACAAGCCTGGAGCACTGTATAATTGAGGTGGCTGGACCCTGCTCCCACTTCACACGGCTTTGCTTGAAAAGGGAGAACTGCGTGCACCTAACAGTAGTGCACGCAGCATTGCCCATGTATATTATAGGGATAGGAGGAGTTAGAGAGCAGCCAAACACTGTCTAATATTATAGCCACACCCCCATACATGCTGGTCACGCCCACTGGTGGCGTGGTGTGGAAACCCCCCTCTACAAATCCTGCATTTGCCCCTGGGCATGTCCAAAAAGTTGGCAAACACATATGCGCCCATGCAAATTTACGCGAGTCTACCAGCTTTTTCCTGGAGAGGTAGGGCAGGGGTCGTACGTGGGCTGAGTACAGAACGGGTGAGTTTGCACAATTGAGATTGGATGCAGACTGGGAAAAAAATAATTTACACCTGAGAAAGCCATATAATTTGCGGACGATTAGGGGCAGTTGCAACTAGCGGATGATGACTGTCCGTCTCTTAATTGCTCGGGAATATATTATTCTTTTGTGTACGTGCTTTGCAATTTTTTTCAGTACAAGTTGGTGAGCAACACGTTGCTTCAGCCTGATTTAAACATGTTTTGTTGTGTTAGTATAAAAAATCTCTGCGATTAAGTTCTAACAGGGAACCTTTCAAACCTGTTGAATTTGCATTCTATATAATGTACGCAAAGCCAATGACGAATGTCTTAGAAAGGTTTGAAGACGTCACTTAATATTTAACAACACGGTTTCCATTGCAAGACCAGAGTTGGATTAAACTTTGCATTCTGGATTTCAGAGTTAATTTCTCTTCCATAACCCTTTCCTGGGGATATCAGTGGCTTGTTTCATGGTTAGTGTTAAAAAATATGCCAGGAAAGTTGATTTATTAGATGAGGAACCTGTTCCCAGGAGTTGCTAGCTCTTTTGTGGACGAGTGTGTCGAATTTCTTAGGATATTGTGAAGAAGAGGGCGGTCTGTCCAATTTCCACGCTTCAAACCCTGTTCAGGCTATAGATCCCAACTGCATTGTTCTCTTAAGAACTGAGCTGGGTGCTGCTTGGGACTAGTTGGTTCTGCTGCCGATGCAGTGAGAATAGTTTAATGGGAACGTTTAGATCTGCCATTATTCCTATACACAAGTGACGCTGTATACAACACAAATCTGCTCGTTGTACTTGACATAACCGTTCAAAACTCTACGCCCAAAAAAATAGGGACGAATAAACCACTTTAGTAAACTGGTGAGGGTTTAAACATCCCCCTATCACTTTTTACAGGCATTCATCCTAAAAATAGTTACCAATAGAAACCAAATTGAAATGTGACTTTGTATTATATGAGATTACTGCTTGTGTTTACCCTCCCGCCCTCCAAAATGGCGTATTTCACAGAGAATCGCGTTAAATGACGCGATTCTCAGTGATATCCAGGATCCGGGAGAAATGCCATCTCGCCCGGGGAGCCCGGGAGACTGACCCGAATTTCGGGAGTCTCCCGGACTTTCCCAGAGAGTTGGCAAGTATGCTGTATCTTCTGCTGGTTGGTTCAAGTCTTCTCTTATCTCAAGTATTTGGTATGATCTGGTAAGGTTATATCCTCAGTCAGTGGCTTCCTGCTGCCTCCATTCCCCTCCTCACATCATGTCACTGTCCCTGTCACATGCAGCCCTGTCCTCATTAACACATCACTCATCTCCTGATATACTCTGTGCTGCTGGGGACCCTGCTCCTTCCACTATATAACTCTCAGTCTGTGGCTTCCTGCTGCCTCCATTCCCCTCTTCACATCATGTCACTGCCCCTGTCACATGCAGCCCCGTCCTCACTACCACATCACTCATCTCCTGATATAATCTGTGCTGCTGGGGGTCCCTACTCCTTCCACTATATAACTCTCAGTCTGTGGCTTCCTGTTGCCTCCATTCCCCTCCTCACATCATGTCACTGCCCCTGTCACATGCAGCCCAGTCCTCACTAACACATCACTCATCTCCTGATATACTCTGTGCTGCAGGATGACTCTGCTCCTTCCACTATATAACTCTCAGTCTGTGGCTTCCTGCTGCCTCCATTCCCCTCCTCACATCATGTCACTGCCCCTGTCACATGCAGCCCTGTCCTCACTAACACATCACTCATCTCCTGATATACTCTGTGCTGCTGGGGGACCCTGCTCCTTCTACTATATAACTCTCAGTCTGTGGCTTCCTGCTGCCTCCATTCCCCTCCTCACATCATGACACTGCCCCTGTCACATGCAGCCCTGTCCTCACTAACATCAATCATCTCCTGATATACTCTGTGCTGCTGGGGACTCTGCTCCTTACACTATATATCTCTCAGTCTGTGACTTCCTGCTGTCTCCATTCCCCTCCTCACATCATGTCACTGCCCCTGTCACATGCAGCCCTGTCCTCACTAACACATCACTCATCTCCTGATATACTATGTGCTGCTGGGGGACCCTGCTCCTTCCACTATATAACTCTCAGTCTGTGGCTTCCTGCTGCCTCCATTCCCCTCCTCACATCATGTCACTGCCCGTGACATGCAGCCCTGTCCTTACTAACACATCACTCATCTCCTGATATACTCTGTGCTGCTGGGCACCCTGCTCCTTCCACTATATAACTCTCAGTCTGTGGCTTCCTGCTGCCTCCATTCCCCTCTTCACATCATGTACTGCCCCTGTCACATGCAGCCCTGTCCTCACTACCACATCACTCATCTCCTGATATAATCTGTGCTGCTGGGGGTCCCTGCTCCTTCCACTATATAACTCTCAGTCTGTGGCTTCCTGCTGCCTCCATTCCCCTCCTCACATCATGTCACTGCACCTGTCACATGTACCCTGTCCTCACTGGTAATTTCAACAAGGGTATTCCCATTGCTGAGAAGTGGATTAAAACATTAATGACCAAAGTTACATACTGGCGTATATCATAACTATTCTTCTATGGATAATATTGTTCTTATTATTGTGTTATCTCCTCTTCAGAAATATGTAAACATTATTATTATTATTATTATTATTAGTAGTAGTAGTAGTAGTAGTAGAATAATAGTTGTGATATCTCTAATAATTATTATTAATGTAATAAATAAAGCAACAACATCTTCTGCAGTGCTGTACAAAGTAAGCACCATATATATGGAAATCCCTGCTCAGAAGAGCTTACAATGTACAGGTTAAATCTTTCAGGAGAGGAGATACTACATATTATATTAATTAATATAATCATAATTCTCTCTAAAGAGTCATTGAGCAAATCTATGCAGTATTGAATCCTAGATCTTACTGTTCAATCATATAAAATTATATTGGGATACTTGTTCCCCTGCGGTATATCCTTTGTGCGGTTTAAGAATGCTAATGGGGAGGAAATTAAAATAAATGTATGTTAATAATGCGGAACAGCTATTTATCAGCACAAACATATTCCTTCCACTTTAGGATAAGTAAACTATTCATAATTTGTTCCTAAAATTTACACTTTAAAAGCATTTTTTTGGAGGTGAATTACTTTGTAAGGTCCATTGTAGAGAGTTTCTATTCTAGTCTCTTGTGGCCTCCTGACCTATCAGTCAATCTACCTCTTCTAAGCCCCATCACAGAAGAGTGTGACTCCTTTCATCCTCCGTCCTTTGGATGTTTCCCACACTATGCAGAACTCCTTCTCTGCACTCTTTGAAAGACAAGTGTGGGTTTTTGAGCCATTGTTTAGAGAGTAACTTAGAATTCTTTTAGACACTGTGCTTGACTCCATGATGCTTCAAAACAAATACCAACCATCTGGAAAATGGAATTGGGGCTTCTCAAGTGTTTCGGTGAAAGATAGACAGCATCCCTCTTTTCATTACCTGTCTACTATCCACTGGTACTGAAACAGCACAGGGAGCCTGTCAGGAATTGCAGGATCAAACCCCGATGTCTGGTAACCTCTAAATCCCAGTAACCTGTCTGTAAAACACACAGATGCAGGTAGGACTGAAATACGATAGGTTATAGATATCAATTTGTAGCTAACTAAAGTGGTTCTCACCTAGGAGTACTCCGCACCTTGACATTTTGATCATGCCTCAACATGGACAGTGCTGGGGTACAGCTGCTGGGTGACGCTTTACAACTCCGATCAGAGATGCATTAAGCAGAGATTGGCATCCTGTAGTCAGTAGTCCCTGCCACTGGTGCGCACTATGCGTTGTTGGTCAGCCAACTCAATCACCTGAGTACATCGGTCCGCACCCAATCCATGGATAAATCACATGGATATGGATATATATATATATATATATATATATATATATATATATATATATATATATATAATTACATATACATGTGTTCCACAAGACTTTTTCTGCATATATCTGTATACTTGCAACAGTTACAAACTTGGGTCCTGTATCCTGCAGGGTATAAATAATTCACTGTAGTCTGTTACAAAGAAACCAACGTTCCTGGTTAAGTTCATACTTGCCAACTCTCCCGGAGCGTCAGGGAGACTACTGAATAACGGGTAGGTTTCCTGGAATAAGAAATCCTCCCACATCATCATCACCATTTATTTATATAGCGCCACTGATTCCGCAGCGCTGTACAGAGAACACACTCACATCAGTCCCTGCCCCATTGGAGCAGCCAGTCTAAGTTCCCTAATATAGACACACTCGCACACAGACACAGACAGACAGAGAGGGAGAGACTAGGGTCAATTTTGATAGCAGCCAATTAACCTACCAGTATGTTTTTGGAGTGTGGGAGAAAACCGGAGCACCCGGAGGAAACCCACGCAAACACAGGGAGAACATACAAACTCCTCACATTTGCCCACTTTCTAGTAAAGTTGGCAGAATTAGAGCTGCATTGAGGCAATTCTCAGGGAATTGTGTCATTTAGGCCCTGCCCCGTTGTACAATAATGCATACATGTCATTGCTTCATGGGAGTGGGGCCAAAATGACATTATTTGTCAAACCCCACCCGCTCTGCCCATACTCCCTCCGGGAACTCCTGGAGGGGCACTTCAAAAAGTTGGCAAGTAGGATTAAGTTTACTAACATGAGGCCTAACATCCTTCTCACATTCCGCTGACACCTATTACAGGCATCCGCCAATAGGTTATGCCAGTATCCCTTCTGAAACCAGTGGGAAAAGGACCAGTTTCCAAGTTGTAATATGGTTCCTTCTCCCGCAGTAGAGGTAGTGAGCCGCCAGCAATAGATCAGCCAGTCGATAATTGACTCCTGCAGACTAGGAGGGGAATGCAGTACCTGGTGCACAGGGAACACTTCAGCCCTGAGGACCACACCTGGATTAAGTAGACTGATGTTTAAAATCTGAACAGAGAATCTAACATGCAGATCAAAATTAATTTTATTGTGCAGTTGTCCAATACTGGAAACAGTGACAAATCTGTAACACCTGGACCTGCCCCAAGTACAGATTACTACTACATGATCACTTTGTATTGTACAGACTGGTTTATCCTCTGTCTGTCCAGCAGGGGGCGCTCGTTCAGTCGGAACGGCTCCTAGAGTTATTACTTACGTCATCCAGTGCCGGACCGGAAGTGCGCGTCCGACTTCCGCTTTGCCTCCTCCAAGATGGCCGGCGTACGGCTGGTGCTGGAGGGCAGAGTGAGTCTGGTCAGCTTCTTACTCGGGGTCTCCGTGATCTTCCTGCCGCTCATCACCAGCAGATACACGGAGCCGGGGCAGAGTCTGCTGGGCACAGCGCCGGGCAGGATAGCTCTGGCAGTCTTCGTAGCGGCTATTAATGGTGTCCTGCTGCTCGTGTACCGGGCTCATCTCTACCAGGTACAGCATGGCGTGAGATCACTGACATATGGGGGTGACTTTATCAGACGGGTGCAGTGAGGCTGTGCAGGCAACGCCAGCATTGCCTGGCATGGGTAGAGGGGAATGTGGGTGCACCCCCAGCATTGCCTGGCATGGGTAGAGGGGAATGTGGGTGCACCCCCAGCATTGCCTGGCATGGGTAGAGGGGCATGTGGGTGCACCCCCAGCGTTGCCTGGCATGGGTAGAGGGGCATGTGGGTGCACCCCCAGCATTGCCTGGCATGGGTAGAGGGCATGTGGGTGCACCCCCAGCGTTGCCTGGCATGGGTAAAGGGGAATGTGGGTGCACCCCCAGCGTTGCCTGGCATGGGTAGAGGGGAATGTGGGTGCACCCCCAGCGTTGCCTGGCATGGGTAGAGGGGAATGTGGGTGCACCCCCAGCGTTGCCTGGCATGGGTAGAGGGGAATGTGGGTGCACCCCCAGCGTTGCCTGGCATGGGTAGAGGGGCATGTGGGTGCACCCCCAGCGTTGCCTGGCATGGGTAGAGGGGCATGTGGATGCACCCCCAGCGTTGCCTGGCATGGGTAGAGGGGCATGTGGGTGCACCCCCAGCGTTGCCTGGCATGGGTAGAGGGGCATGTGGGTGCACCCCTAGCGTTGTCGGGGCTGGGTAGAGGGGCACAAGGGTGTACCCCCAGCGTTGCCGGGGATGGGTAGAGGGGCACTTGGGTGCACCGCCAGCGTTGCCGGGGATGGGTAGAGGGGCACGTGGGTGCACCGCCAGCGTTGCCGGGGATGGGTAGAGGGGCACGTGGGTGCACCGCCAGCGTTGCCGGGGATGGGTAAAGGGGCACTTGGGTGCACCCCCAGCGTTGCCGGGAATGGGTAGAGGGGCACTTGGGTGCACCGCCAGCGTTGCCGGGGATGAGTAAAGGGGCACAAGGGTGCACCCCCAGCGTTGCCGGGGATGGGTAAAGGGGCACAAGGGTGCACCCCCAGCGTTGCCGGGGATGGGTAAAGGGGCACAAGGGTGCACCCCCAGCGTTGCCGGGGATGGGTAAAGGGGCACAAGGGTGCACCCCCAGCGTCGCCGGGGATGGGTAAAGGGGCACAAGGGTGCACCCCCAGCGTCTCCTTGGATGTGCAGAGGGGCACGTGGGTGCACCCCCAGCGTCTCCGTGGATGGGCAGAGGGGCACGTGGGTGCACCCCCAGCGTCGCCGGGGATGGGCAGAGGGGCACGTGGGTGCACCCCCAGCGTCGCCGGGGATGGGCAGAGGGGCACGTGGGTGCACCCCCAGCGTCGCCGGGGATGGGCAGAGGGGCACGTGGGTGCACAGCCAGCGTCGCCGGGGATGGGCAGAGGGGCACGTGGGTGCACAGCCAGCGTCGCCGGGGATGGGTAGAGGGGCACGTGGGTGCACAGCCAGCATTCCCTGGGCTGGGTATCTAACAGTACGTCTGATGCCAACCTGATAAAACCCAGAATACTTTAGTATTTCTTCTTTAAAATAGCCATTAAACTTAAAAAACTGATAGCCGCATTTAACAGATATTTTAAAATTTACGAAGTTTATCAGAGCTTAAGACATTCAACATAAAATTATGATTGTTTGGGAAGATATTGCCTTGTAAACTGGATACTTTAGCCAACCTTGCAGAAAATGTTTGATAAATAGAATGTGAATGTCATAAGTTCTGTCAAGCTATGATAATTATGTGAATGTTGTGTAGCTCTTGTATATAGTGTTTATTTGCGTATCTATCCAATGGTTGTACCAATACTCTGCATTATTATTTGTTTAGAGCTTATTTAATTAAAAATAAATCCCAGCAACTGATAAACAGAGCCGTAACGGCTTAACCTTTACACGTTAAATCACTTCTATACAATCATTTTAGTTTATGGTTTTTAGTTGCAAAGTTTAGACGTTTCACCTCAGAATTTCAAATCCCTCTGAGAGTTTTCATCCCATGTTCCAGGAAATGTAGAAATGTCCTTAATCACAAACAACTTCTAACGTGTCACAACAGGGCTGTCAGCCGAAGCCTGATGTAATTATCTCTGTGGTTGCCGTTAGATGTGTGTGAGGTTGAGTGTTCCAGAATTAAACGCAGCCGTGGTTAGGATGCACCTAAGCTAGTTCTGAACTGATCCTGGGTTGCCACTGTTGACGTATATCTATCTTACATCTTTTCTATATGTCACTGGCATTAATCTGTAGAGTGCAGGTGAAGCTTCCTTTATCCTTCTGCACTATATACATGAACTTTATAAGTGCATAGATAGATAACTGGCAGCCTGGGGTCCCCGATTCATCCCTTAGGGTGTGCACTCTAGATTAATAATTATTTTCCCTTTTGTGCATAAAACCGCTTGTGTTGCGTTTGCTCTGCGTTCTCATAAAGACTGGTCAAGCCTTTATATAGCGGTAAGACAAACATGTTACATGATAGTAAGTCAGGCTAGCATTAGGAAGAGGTTTAAGGGATTTGAGCAGTTAATAGGCTTTTAGAGGTCAGACTGATGGGACACTGCCAGTGAATCTGGTTGAGTTGTGCTTGAGTCATAGAGGAAATGTTTCTGATGATGAAACGTGTGAAACGTTTGTTAATTCTCAGCTTGTATTTGCTAATGCTCACTTGTTAATGGGGTTAGCAAATATATAGTTCAAGAAGGAATGGATAGCGCTATTATCCCACTGCTGCTATACACACCTAGGGAAATCACACAACTTCCCCAATATATAGCATAAATAAATCAAAATAGGAGTGTTACAGCGCTGTGGTAGTAATCACATAGGAAAAAACAACAATCCCTCTGATAATACAAATGGTACAAATATTCATAAAATAAAAAAGAATATTTAAATTTGGAGATGTGAAGATCTTTTCATTCAAAATTTTCCTCCAATATATGATGGTGTAACATAAAAATACAAAAAACACAACATAGTGTAATACAGTCACAAAAGTTGAAGTTGTGTGGTGAATGTGTAGAAAAAACTTCAATCCTTTCTTCTTATGTGGATCCACTCACCAGATAGAAGATATAAATATACTTTAACTTAGAAGTGAAAAATAGATATCATATGGTGTCTTCACCCAATCTCTTATGTGAGTGCACTTACAAGATGGAAGGAAACAACAGGCCTGGGTTCAAATTTCTTTAAGGACCTCCCATATGGAATCTCAGGATTCTCTCTCAGATAGGCATATTCCATGGGGTATATAGAAAGCAAAAAAACGGATTCTAGCGTGATACCGTTTATACTAAAAATGTTTATTACATAGACACATATATATAAAAGTAATTACATAAAATGATCTTATGGTCCAGTTTTTATGTAATTACTTTTATATATATATATATGTGTCTATGTAATAAACATTTTTAGTATAAACGGTATCGCGCTAGAATCCGTTTTTTTGCTTTCTATATACCCCATGGAATATGCCTAACTGAGAGAGAATCCTGAGATTCCATATGGGAGGTCCTTAAAGAAATTTGAACCCAGGCCTGTTGTTTCCTTCCATCTTGTAAGTGCACTCACATAAGAGATTGGGTGAAGACACCATATGATATCTATTTTTCACTTCTAAGTTAAAGTATATTTATATCTTCTATCTGTTAATGGGGTTGACTTTGCAGAAGGAAGTAACTGATACCTGCCGAGGGTACTAAGGGGTGTAACTGTATGTATTTGCACATGTCCACTTAATGTGTATAACACGTGTGTCTATGTCTAGGTGGCCATCAGAGCAGCTCTACTAGGCTTTGCCTTCGGCTGTGGCTTACTGATCAGTGTCAGTCAGTCACCGTGGAAGCACTTCGGATGGTGAGTAGTCACACGGTGACAACACAAGCAACAGCCTATACAACAAAACGACAACCCAAAAAACACACAACATTCATCAGCACATCTACAAGGGCTGTTTATTTTGCATGAAACCAACTTTCGTTATGGTCTATTACCTTCTCCCCATAGAACATTGACAAACACAAGATTTAAATTTTTATACTATTACACTAATGGAATAGCTACTGCGTCTGTCTACTGACCCACATTTGGGGAGTGGGTGGGGTGTCTATAATCATGTAGGAAGCAGAAAGTGGAAACAACTTTAAAATTATTTAAATTGAGTCCATAGTTTTTTTTAAAAAAAAAAAATATTATAGACTGAAGGTAAAAGTTGTGGCAGTTTTAAACAGAGGTAAATTAACTCCATAGTTTACAAAGAATTTTTACCTCCATATACTGCTTCCTCCACTCTATGCAATTCCCTTATGACGCCGGTCTGTATTTCCTGTACTGTACATAAGGATAGACTTGGTGTTGTCCATGACATCCAATCCGATGTCTGCTTTCATTTTCTAAGCTACACTGGAAAAATTACAGAATTTGATTGGTTGCTATGAGCAAAATTACTTTATCTTCGCTATGTGCCCTATAATTAATTAACAAGCCTGAAAATAGTAATTTAGTTGCAATACTGATTGTCTTATTCACAATTCAGAATGGTTATTTTTTTTCCTTCCTAGGTACATGTGTTCCCTCTCGTTTTTCCACTACTCTGAGTATTTAATTACTGCGTTGAACAATCCTAGAAGCCTGTCTCTGGATTCCTTCCTGCTGAACCACAGTCTGGAATACACCCTGGCAGCGGTCTCCTCCTGGGTGGAATTTACCATAGAGAAAACCATTTATCCAGGTTTGTGTCTCGTGTTAACCCAGGAAGGAATAGAAATTGGTATTGAGCAATTGCAATAAAATCATAATTATTGGATAATGCGGCTGGGAGATGTCCACTATCCGTCTGGGTGTTTGGTAATCTGTAAAGATCTTGGTGTTCAATCTACAACGCATATAAGTTTGTTCCAAGTTTTGCTACTTGTTTAGTATAAAAAAAAAAGTGAATTATAATATTCCTGAACCGCTGCCCAGAGAAACTCAAAATGTACCCCCATATTTCTCTATTGCTCTAATATATTGAGCTATTTATTTTTTTATTGTTGCTTAAAGGTTATGTCCCCATTCAAATTGCATGTTATTATGTCACTTTGGTTATGTAGATGTCATTTTTATCCCACTAATAGATGATCTGGATTTGTAAGTAATCTCCCATCTTTTAGCTGTTATGTTTAGAGACGTCAGATGTTCATTTTCAACATAGTCGGGATTAGTCATTTTTGCACATTTGTGCCGTCAACATCTGTCCCTTTTAGTTGAACTGAAAATCTGATTGTACAATCATCATCCTCAACATTTATTTATATAGCGCCAGCAAATTCCCTGGCGCTTTACAATAGGGAAGAAACACAGTGATAAAACAACACTGGGTGATACAGACATAGAGGTAAGAAGGCCCGGCTTGCAATCTATGGGTAATGCATAGTTAGATCTGCAGTCACTATCTAATTTGATTGCATGGACCCAGTTGCCTTACAACTGAGTCTGTGCAATCCGGGCCTTTTATACATGGGACATGTTGGACATAGAGATGTGCATTTGGCTTTCCGGCCGTAATACCACTCGTTAAATTGAAATTCGGTGGCATTTAGTTTTAATTTGTCAGCGTTTCCTTATTATGCAGATATGAAGCAGATAACGTGGCTGAGTGTCATTGGATTAATCATGGTGTTCTTTGGGGAGTCTCTGAGGAAGTCGGCCATGCTCACAGCCGGTTCCAATTTCAATCACATCGTTCAGAATGAGAAGTCCGATTCGCACACGCTGGTGACCTCTGGTGTGTACTCGTGGTTCAGACACCCGTCTTATGTGGGCTGGTTCTACTGGAGCATCGGCACCCAGGTAATATCATCGGCTCAACTGAGCTCCGCAAAATACATTATGTGAATCGAGTGAACCACAAGCTGTTGTATGTAAT